>NC_058060.1:734356-939791 GCF_020085105.1 Siniperca chuatsi | reverse complement strand
CTGAGTCCAGGATGAAAACTAAGGGGACAGAGCTTTTGCTATCAGGGCCCTGAGGCTCTGGAACAACTTGCCCGAAGAAATTAGATTGTCTGAGTCAGTGTCTTCGTTTAAATCTCGTCTCAAAACACATTTTTATCTGAAAGCATATCCTGATTTTACCTGAACTGGCTGTTTATTTTACTATTTATTTTATTGCTTTTCTGTATTTCATGTGTTTTATTTCTTTATATTTCGTCATTCACTGTTATTTTATTTTTCTTGTTGTGAAGCACTTTGTACTTTGTTTTGATAAGTGCTCTATAAATAAAGTTTTATTATTATTATTATTATTAATCTAAACAGACAAGGCTGCAGAGTCTTCTGACAGTGGGTCTGGGCTGGTCTCTCTCAATCTACTTACACACATTTCTTCTACGGCATAGCACAGCTGATATCACCTGAATAAGGGATGTGTCACTTCCTTTTTTGCCACAAAAGTATAAGAGGAAATAGGCTGAGAACGACTACTATAACTTCTGTATAAACAAATGCGATAAGTGAAATAAAAATTAAAGCCACAAAAAGAGTGAAATGTTTAGATGTTACTGGTCAAATCTAACTTTCTTCAGTCTTTTTTTTTAAGAAGTTTGTAACTAACATTTACAATTTGACATTAGCAAGGTGATGAGAAAATACTATTAAAGATCAGCTTGTTGTATATGGTGATTTGTTTGGAACTTAAGAAATGCTATTGTTTTATGCTGAATGGGAGGGACTTCCTATATTGGACGTATACGTTTAGATGGCAGTATGAGTTTAGACACACATAATTTACTATGATCAAACACTGACACCACAAGGTTTGTGTTTTCAATATAATTTCAGAGGATATTTTATTTTAGAATCTGTTTCACAAGGATTTATGGGGCTAACATAAATGTTAACTTCTCCAACAGGCTACTATAACCTGCACTTTACCAAACCCATATTAAGTTTGTTAAAACAATCAGTTAACAGTACTTTACCCAAACAATAAATAAAAAGACAACAATAAGGAAGACAGACACACACAAACAGTGTATTTGTATAGCACATTTCAAACACAGGGTCCATTCAGTGTGCTTTACATACAGCAAAGTAAAATGTACAAAATAATTAAGAATGTACATAATAGTAATTTAAGATATCATTGGCAAGATATTCAGCAAAAGATAATATTAAAAACAATATATAAAATAGAATCAAAACATAGTGGAAGTAACCTCGACTGTATATTTATATGTTTAACCAAATAGAGAGCCATAGAGCACAAGCCTTCCAGGAGGGTCTAGAGTGTCAAGATGATGGCAAGCAGAGAACAGGGAAAGGACCCAAATGCAGACAGAGGAGATAGAACAAAGACTTGAGGGGTTTATTTAAAGCTTACTGACAGGTACTGGCTGGCTGGCTGGCTATCCAAAAGGCAGAGAATCCAAAGCCAACATAGCAACTGGGACTAACTGACAAAGAACAAAGGAAACACAGAGACACAGAGCAAACAATCAAAACTGATGGAAAAGCAAACAAAGGCAGGAAGTAAAACTACACAAGACACACGAGGCAGCACACTTAATACATACACACAAAATAAAACAGGAAACAACAAAACCCAAGACCCAAAACCATAACATAGAGATCTATTCCAGTTTATTTCAGTTTAGGAATAAAGGGCACATTTTTAGAATTCAATCATAGGCACATGAAAAGAGAAATGTTTTAACTTGTATTTAAAAATGGTTACATTTGGGGCACATCTAAGATCTTCTGGCAGTTTGTTCAAGTTGTACAGCATAACAGCTAAATGCTGCTTCACCATGTTCAGTTTGGACTCTGAGAAGTACTAGTTGACCTGAGTCCATAGATCTAAGAGCCCTACTCGGTTTACATTCTTTGAGCATATCAGAGATGTATTCCTTGCCTAAGCCATTCAGTGATTGATAGACTAGTAACAACACTTTAAAATTATTCTATAATTATTCTATTCTGTAACTAAGTGGAAGCCAGTATACATATTTTAGAACTGGATATCTATCGATCAAGCCAGATGAAACTAACCAGTTAACTAAACTTCAAGCATGCCTTAAGGACATAAAGAGCTGGATGACCTGCAACTTTCTGATGTTAAACTCAGACAAAAGTTATTGAAGTTATTATACTTGGCCCAAAACACCTCAGAGACAAATTATCTAAAGATATAGTTACTCTAGATGGCATTGCCCTGGCCTCCAGCACCACCGTAAGGAACCTATGAGTTATCTTTGATCAGGATTTAACCTTTAACTCCCACATGAAACAAGCTTCAAGGACTGCCTTTTTTCACCTACGTAACATTGCAAAAATCAGGCACATCCTGTCTCAAAATGATGCTGAAAAATTTGTGCATGCATTTGTTACTTCTAGGCTGGACTACTGCAATTCCTTATTATCTGGCTGCCCGAATGAGTCCCTTAAGACTCTCCAGGTGGTCCAGAATGCTGCGGCACGTGTACTGACAAGAACTAGGAAAAGAGATCATCTTCCTCCAATATTAGCTTCTCTGCACTGGCTCCCTGTAAAATCCAGAATAGAATTTAAAATCCTTCTCCTCACCTACAAAGCTCTTAATGGTCTGGCACCATTGTATCTTAAAGATCTCATAATACCATATTACCCGACTAGAACACTGCGCTCCCAGAATGCAGGGTTACTTGTGGCTCCTAGAGTCTCCAAAAGTAGAATGGGAGCCAGAGCCTTCAGTTATCTAGCTCCTTTCCTGTGGAATCACATCCCAATGTGGGTTCAGGAGGCAGACACCATCTCCACATTTAAGAGTAGGCTAAAGACTTTCCTCTTTGATAAAGCTTACAGTTAGGGTTGGCTTGGATCAGTCCTGAACCATCCCTTAGTTATGCTGCTATAGGCCTAGACTGCCGGGAGACTTCCCATGATGCACCTCTTTCCTCCCTCCTTCTCTCCATCTGCATGCATTTTTATCCCATTACTGCATGTTACTAACTCGACATCTTCTCTCTCCTGTAGTTGTGTGCCTTCTTGTCTCTCTCCTTCTGTCACTTTTAGCAGGTATTTCTGCCTCCGGAGCTGCAGAGACTGGATCTGTGGTTGTGGGCCACCTGCCGCCTCTATGTTCCTGCTCGCCAACTGCTACTACAGTTGTTGTTATTGGCTCTGTTACTAATACTGACATTATTTTTCCTATAGCTATCATTCCTATTATTATTAATTAATTAATATTAACACTACAATTACAATTCTACCATTAAAAAAAATTCTAAGTGGTATTTGCATTGTGCCTCCCTCTTCAGAGAAGAGAACAGGTACAGTATACTACTGTACTTTACTGTACTTTAATTACTGTGTAATTGCCCCCCATGTCCCGTGACTTAATCTTTGTCGATGAAGCAGCCTTCAATCTAACAAAGAGGAGATGGAGAGGCTGAAACATGATTGGACAGCAGGCCATTGTTGAAGTCCCTGGTCAACAAGGTGGCAATGTCACAATCTGTGCTGCTATCAGCAGCACCTTCTAAGATTTACTGCCAATCTAAGAGATATTTTATTTGAGCAGTAGGTTCAAGAGCTAAATGAGAATCCCATTCCCACCTATGTGATAGTGTGGGACAATGTGAGTTTCCACCGAGCTGCTCAGGTAAGAGAATGGTTTACATCAATGGGCAGTTTATGAACTTGTACCTCCCTCCATACTCGCCTTTCCTGAATCCAATTGACAAGTTTTTCTCCTCTTGGAGATGGAAAGTATATGATTGACAACCCTACACCAGAGTAAATCTGCTGCAAGCCATGGATTTAGCCCTTGGTGATATAAGTGAGGAATCATGTTAGGGCTGGATACGGCACACAAGAGGCTTCTTCCCCCGTTGCCTCAGGAGGGACAATATTGCTTGTGATGTTGACGAAGTGGTCTGGCCTGACCCAGCCCAAAGACAAGAAGAAGTACATGTTTACTCCTTTGATTTTTGTCCCTTTTAGTATTGTATACTGTAGTACAGTGCATTGTAGGCTGAATACTGTACAATGAACAAATTGTATGGCCCTGAACATTGTGCTTTCCATTTGTTAACAGTACTGACTGCTCAGTAGATTTTGACTGGTGGCAGGTTCATATCAACAAATAGCAAGAATTACAGTATCGCAGAGACAAAGGACAAGTTTGTGAGATGCAGGGTACAGTACTGTAAAAATAGGGGTACAAGGAGGAGGAAGAACAACAAAAAATTGCAAAGAGCAAAGCAGAGTAGTAATTTCTGATCAATTTTGAGTTACTATGATAGAACATGTTTTCGTTCATCAAAGGACAATGACGGAGAAATTTTAAATTTGTTTTGAGATTAAAAATTTACTTCTCCCTGAGAACTATGTTTTGAACAATGTGTTTTCTGTTTTTTGGTGTATTGTTTACTGACTGCTTGACAGTGTATATCATTTTGATTATGATTGAGAGCAGTGCTTGATTTTGAACACAGGTAAAACTGTTTTGAGGCGAAAGTTTCATTTTGCAAGAGGAGTCAGAGGTTTTGTAAATAGTGCTTGAAAATGAGGTTTTGTCTTTAATGGTTTCAGAAAATGGAGCAAAGTTTCAGAAATTGTGTTTTAGCAATTGAGAAAAACTGTAAAAGGCTCTGTCGCCAAATGCTTGCTCATGGTGGGATTTGTTGGGTCTCTGTAATTAATATTATAAAGAGTACGGTCTAGACCTGCTCTATGCAATGAGATAACTTCTGTTATGAATTGGCGATATATAAATAAAATTGAATTGAATTGAACTGAATAGTAATGTTCTCTTGGTTCTGGATAAAAATCTAGCGGGAGCATTCTGAATGAGCTGCAGCTGTTTGGTGGTCTTTTTGGGAAGACCAGTTAAGAGACCATTACAGTAGTCCACCCTACTGGAAATAAACACATTGATGAGCTTCTCTTAGTCATTTTGGGACACCAAACCGTTGAGTCTGGCTATATTATTAAGGTGATAGAAGGCTGTCTTAGTGATTGATTTGATATGGCTGGTGAAAGTGAGATCTGAGTCTATTAGTATGCCAATATTTCGGACTTGGTCTTTGGTTTTTAGAGCCCAAGAGTTGGGTTGCTTACTAATACTAATTATCTTCTCTTAGTTGCCAAACATAATAATCTCTTATTATGTTTAATCCTTATTTAATTGAAGAAATCCAATCATCTATCTGCTCAAGACAATGACACAGTGAGTCTATTGGGCTGAAATCATCTGGTGAAAGAGCCAGATATATCTGAGTATCATCTGCATAACTATGGTAATCAATGTTGTTGTTCTGAAGAATTTGGCCCAACGGCAGCATATAAAGATTAAACAGTGGAGGTCCAAGAACTGATCCCAGGGGGATTCCGCATGTCATAGACACTCTATCAGATTTATATAGAGACCTGGTACTTTTTCTCTTTCTGCATACTCTTAATGCATCTTGAGCACAGGCTTTATATTTATGCCCATACAATATACTGTATAAATTATATTTTTCTATACACTACAGCCACTCCTGGGCTCCATGTTAGAGGCAAGCAGTCTGATTGTGTGCTCTCAGCTGGCAGTGAGGCTGTATGAGGCAGGTCGACTGAGGCAGACTGAAAGCCCTGGCCCACTTTGATTGAAGTGACAGGCCTTAGAAAAACTTAACTCATCCCTCTGCCCAGGCAGAGACATACAGTGGCTGTCTAAACACTTTAACACGGCCTGTTCCCATCGCTGGCACCCAGAAACCACACAGTGCGTGAGGCAAAAGATTCCCTGTCAGAGAGAAGAAAGTGTGTGTGTGCAATCTTGTGTGTGCGTGCACCTTTTTCTCACCTCATGCCTCATTCTCCTTTAACTCCAGCTTCTCAGGGATTTCTTAATGACATTCCATGTTAAGCTTTCCCGTGACCCGTCAATCATGGAAGTTAAAACAAAAGCACTGTGCACTTGTCGTTTAACAGCAGGGCTCTCTCTCAACTAATGTTTTTCCGCTTCCAGAAACACATTCATATAAATTCCTCTTTCAAAAGGAGAAGATGCATCCTGCAGAAATCACTTATCTATCATTCTTCTATCATGTTTATCCGAATCTCACATAGAGTAGTTGGCATCCTCTTGTTAAACAGCCACACAGTTCTTTCCCCCCTCTTTCACCCCCTGTGGACCAGCAAACACAGCAACAAATGTCTTAATGGCTGCTTTTGTGCACTTCTCTCTCCATAATGTCATGAATTTTAAATGGCTCCTGTTTAATTTATCGCTGCAGAATGTCTGGTATTTTGCAGAAAACGCTGAGGGTGACCAGTCTCTCTGTGGAAGGTGAGAGGCAAAGCTTGATTTGGAACATGCTTTATCACTCGGCACATGCAAAAATCTCAATCTACCATTCAACAGGTAATCAGAAATGTTAAAAAGACCTCAGGCAAGTGGGAATATCTCAGAGACAAAGTCACCTTGGGACCACCATCTGTTATAGCATCTGCTCGGTGTGCATCTGTCTGCACTGAAAATAGGCCTGAGTGCTGCTGCATTGTTATTCTTTAACTTCTTCATTCCATATTCCAGTCTTTCCACTTTCACACCTGCTCTCTGGTCTCCTCTGATACATCTTAGTGTCTGATCATATCAAAGGTTTCTGGTATGAACCGTAAATAGAAATTTTACTTTGTTGCATTTGTTAGAAATTCTTTGGCACACTATGTTGTAATATGTGCACAAGTGCTTATCCTAGCTACTTTTCAAGGAGGAGTAGAGTCTTGAGACCACTGGCACTTCACAGATTAATTAATAGCAGCACACCAAAGCGTTTCTTCTTTCACGGACTGGTAACATTTAACTGGGCATTACATAGCTTCACATAGCTATGTGTACTTGGCTAAGCACAGGACTGTGTTACTTCTGTGAATGTATATATATTGATTTGGTTAATTGAGTTTTATTGTTGTGACATGTCTTCATCTCTTAGGTCATTTGGTAGCCACATGCTAAGTTGATGTTAGCTAATGTTATGCTTCACACAGACAGCGTCTTTGCATGCTAACTAACTCTCTTTCAACTGGGTACTATTAACCTACATCAATCACACACATCCACTCCAATGTGACCTTTAACAGAGCCACACTTTTCAAACATGGCCTAGCCACCATTTTGAATTTCCTTTTTTTGTCTAACCATGCAGCCACCGCTCAGCTGCCATTTTGAATTAGATTTCTTTTGTTAAAGCCATATAGTAGCCAGATAAACAATGATAAAAATAATGATTCAGAGCTCTGACAAAACAATTTAAAAAAATAAATTAAAAAAAGGGCCCCAGTAGTGCCCCCCACCCCCCCCACCTACCTCTCTGCATTATGAAAATATGTGGTTTTGATATGTCCTTTTGATTGGTCAGATGGTCCTTTGCTCATCTGTTCCTCTGCTGTATATGCATCTGCCCAACAAACAAAGTCTTTCTCTCATAAATCATCAGGTGCACAAAAAAAAAAAACCCTGTATAAGCAGGGCATTTGATTCATCTCTTAAAAATACTACCAGATCTGGAGCCCTCAAAATTCCAAATGTGTCGTAATGCACGAAGAACCAAATGCAGAACACAACGGAGTGGTACTAGGTTTTGTTAGGAACAGTCTTTATTATTTGCTGTAACAATAACTGGGGAAGAGAACTTCTCCAGAGCGGTCAATCTGGTGTAGTCCCCTGTAGACACAGGACGTGGTAGATCCTGTGTTTGATGAAGCGGTGAAGTTCTGGACGGAGACAGGGAAAGTAGGCTCTGGACTGGCTTGTGTAGTGTGATGTGCTGAACTGGCCAGGCAGCTGATCTGCGAGGTGGAGCAGGTTGGACACAAGAGGCAGCAGGCTCGTGAAGTGAGGCCAATAGAACAGGAAAGGCAGCTGGCTAGTGTAGCGTGGCAGATGGAACAGGAAAACAGTCTTGCAGAGATCTGAAGAGACTGTGGCTGAAATCACCAGCAGAGAATAGCTCTGTGACAGAAACAGACAAAGTTACAACAAGGCAAAAACTAGTGCATACTAATTACTTAACTTGGTCGCGGTAGACACCGTAACATCAGTATCGTACAAATGCACAGAGACAATCTGGCACTGGTAGTTTGGGAGAGCCTGGTAGATATGCTGTGGAGACTGATGAAGGATTGACGTCAGGTGTGCCGGTGATCAGCAGCAGGCGGGAGACCAGGAAGCCAGACCAGAATGCGCACACACACACACACACACACGCATATACAACAACGAACAGAAGACACCCAAGAAACACAAGGAGAGGAAAAGCACACTAGAGCACACAGGGATCAGGAGGAAATAGAGGCTAACTATAACAAAATGGATCAATTTGCAATATGCAAAATTACTGTAGACTATTATATTCAGTGTCTTAGCTGCTGCACATGTAATACTCTTGCACAAATATATCACACGTATTTGTATGTCTTAGCAAGTAATCATAAAATGCCATAAAACACACAATTTGGAAGACAACATTGCACATTGAGATACATTCTTACAGAGAGAACTTTTCACTTGTACAAAAATAATTTGATTGACCTATGTTAATTCAATTCAGTTCAGTTTTCTTTATATAGCGCCAATTCATAACAGAAGTTATCTCATTGCACTTTTCCTATAGAGCAGGTCTAAACCATACTCATACAACTCATACTCATAATATTATTTACAGAGTCCCAACAATTCCCAACATGAGCAAGCACTTGGCGACAGTGGCAAGGAAAAACTTCCTTTAAGAGGCAGAAACCTCGAGCAGAACCAGACACAGGATGGTCAGCCATCTGCCACTGCTGGTTGGGTTGAGAGAGAGAGAGAGTGGAGACAAATTCATCATGGCCTTGAATTCACCTGATGAATGACATATCAGTATATAACCAAAATCAATATGTCCCTACCTGAGATGGTGAAAAAAGGCCATTGATGATATCGATATGATATTTCATTAGGCAGCTATTAAAGATAACCTTATAAAACAAAAACGGAAGCCTGTTAAAAAGCAAAATACCGACAAATGGTTTGATCAAGAATGCAAGACCATCAGAAAAGACCTGAGAAAAACAGCAAATGAAAAACGTCCCCAACCAAACAACCAAGCCTTACGCATTAGGTACAATGAAATTTTAAACAAATATAACCGTACAATTAGGAACAAAAAACAAAATTATGCCAACATGAAACTTGAATATATTCAAAATGCCATTAATTAAAATCAGATATGGCATATGTTGAACAACTTCAACACAAAGAAACCACAAGCACTACCCAACCAAAATGGTGACATCTGGAGAGCACATTTTGAAAATCTGTACAGAGATGCAGGGTGCAGTGTTGAAGTTATTACAGACAGGATGTTTTCCAGACATCTGGTGCAAAGGGCTCATTTCCCCTTTGCACCAGAGTGGGGACATATCAGACCCTGGTAACTACCATGGCATCTGTGTCAGCAGTTGTCTAGGTAAAGTATTCTGTAGTATTCTAAATAAAAGAATACTAGATTTCCTTGAAGAACACTCCATCTTGAGTAAAAATCTAATTGGCTTCCTCCCCAAATACCACACCACCGACCATGTATATACCCTTCACACTTTAATTAACAAACACATAAACCAAACAAAAAAATGGTAAGATATTCACTTGTTTTATTGACTTTAAGAAAGCTTTCGACTCTATTTGGCATGAAGGGCTCTATTACATACTTCTACATTGTGGTATAGGGGTCAAAATGTATGATCTGGTTAAATCAATGTATCTGTAAAATAGCTGTTAAAATTGGAGACAAACATCTTCACCCAGAGAAGAGGTGTTCGTCAGGGCTGCAAATTAAGCCCGACTTTATTTAATGTGTATATAAATTAACTTGCTGTACAGCTGGATCAGTGTGCTGCTCCTGGCCTCTCCCTCCTGTTTTATGCTGATGACCGTGTTCTACTGTCTCCTACTGAAAAAGGACTACAGCAACAGCTGGACATAGTAGAAAAGTACCGTCAGAACTGGGCCCTGGAATATGAAGAAAACTAATGTCATGATTTTTCAAAAACGCCCCAGATGTCAGGAGAACAAATACCAGTTTACCAGATCAGAATGTTATTTGGCCCTAAAAAGAGATTATGAATTGGCAGAATATCTTTATACTGTCAGAGATAGAAAGCAGAGACAGAGCCAAACCAAGTATAGGCTCAGTGACCAGAAACTGGTAATCTAAAAGAAACAAAAAATCATGGCAACCAAAAGAAAACAGAATATGTGGTCACTGCTGACAGGTGAGGATGAGACAGAGATGCACTTCCTCCTACAATGTACAATATTCAATAAAATAAGAAACAGTTCAACGCTGTAATCTCAGATTTCGAAGAGCTAAATGACATCTCAAAATTAAAAATACTCCTAGGAGGAGACAGGGCATATCTTGCTGCCCAATATGTATCAACATGCCACAACCTGACAGTGAATGACCTAGACACACACACACACACACACACACACACCCCTACACACACACACACACACACACATTCATAAAAAAATGTTGCAGTTGTCCAGTAGGAACATGGGAGCAGTAGGTGGCCCGCAATCATAGATCCAGCTCCGGGGGCAGAAAAACCTGCTGAAAGTGACAGAAGAAGAGAGACGAGAAAGCACAAAACTACGGGAGAAAGAATTCAAGGAGAGGGAGACACTATGCAAATACCACCTAGAATTTATTTTTTTAAATATTGGAATAGTAATTGTAGTGTTAATATTAATAAATTAGTAATAAAGGGAATGACAGCTCTAGGAAAAATAATGTCAGCATCAGTAACAGAGCCAATAACAACAACTGTAGTAGCAATTGTCGAGCAGGAACACTGGGGGCAGCAGTTGGCCCACAACCACAGATCCAGACTCTGCAGCTCCGACAGAAATACCTGCTAAAAGTGACAGAAGGAGAGAGGAGAGAAATGAGAAAGCACAAAACTACGGGAGCGAGAAGTTTTTGAGTTAGTAATATGCAGTAATACCTGTCCATGAACAGACACAAATAGGTGATTTCTCTCACACACCGACTTTTCTCTCTGTCTGTATAGAGACACTTGATACAACAGTAATTGTTTTGTCATGTTGTAGTACATTGTTTGAAAGAGCTGATTGATTTTCGTTTTCACACTTCTGAGAGCATAACTTGCTGATCTCCACTTTTCCTGCCTTTCACAAAGTGTTAAAAATCTTTCTTCAGCCATATTGCCAGTTAGGCTGAGAAACTTTAGAGCCTGCTTACATATTCCCCCAGCATTTGAAGAGTTAGGTGTGATGAATGGTGCCTCAGATATACCAGCTATCTGTGTCCACCCTGCACAACAGGGGAGCATTATCACTCTGTTCCTAGCTGGTCGAACACTCTCCCAGTTTGTTCCAAACATCATTGTGCAGGCTGAACACACTCTGTTCCATCACATTTTGATGTGGCTATCAGATAATGGGGCTTTTGTGTGAATCAGGTATTGGAATATCAAAATGGATCATTACGTCTGCGAATGGATAGACTCCCCCTGAATCCTTTAGATGTGGGAAACATTGAGAACCTCCAGTTAACAATGAACTAATCATTACTTGAATCATTATACATATGTTAAAGACTAATTGTTGATATTCCAATAAAATCAACAAACCACTACCTAATGACGATCATCAATAAATCAAATTACCCCAAATTAGTTGAGGTTAAACTAAACAACTCCATCCATTGAGGAAGGCCATGAGATGTGGTTGGAAAATTTGGAAAAATATAAAGTGAATGAACCTTGTGATTATTATTGTTTTGGCCAATATCCAAAATGAATTTGTGATGAATCATGATTCATGAACAAGCCACAAGAAGTAATTTCCATCATTTCCAAAATACAACTAATTAGAACTGGAATGGTTTAATGGCACCCAACTGGAGAATTAGCTCCACCAACTGTTTATCTCCATGTACTCAACTCCTCATATTCTCATAACAGTAGTGGATGGAAACGTACATTGGTTTGCATTTTCTTTTGCAGATTGTCTGAAAATTCAGTCATTAATGGTATTTTAATATCAATTCTCCAGTTGGGTGCCATTAAACCATTCCAGTCAAAGCTCCAACAATGGAAAACCGTGTAGAAAACGTGATGGAAATGTATGTTCATTTAATTCAATTCAATTTTATTTATATTGCGCCAATTCATAACAGAAGTTATCTCATTGCACTTTTCCTATAGAGCAGGTCTAGACCGAACTCTTTATAATATTATTTACAGAGCAAGCATTTGGCGACAGTGGCAAGAAAAAACGTCCGTTAAGAGGCAGAAACCTTGGACAGAACCAGAATCAATGGTGGCCGGCCAGCCGCCACTGCCGTGTTAGGTTTTGGGAAAGGGGGGGTGGGGAGGCACAATGCAAATACCACCTAGAATTTTTAAAATAGTAGAAATGTAATTGTAGTGTTAATATTAATAAATTAATAATAATAGGAATGACAGCTATAGGAAAAATACAGACAGGTGTGCCAGTGATCAGCAGCAGGTGGGAAACCATGGAGCCAGACCAGAAGACATACACACACACACACACGTCTAGAAACGAGCCGAGCACACACAAGAAACACAAGGAGAGGAGAGCATAAAAGAGCACACACCGGGTTTATGATGTGATCAATGACAAACGGACCAATGTAGCAGGGAGACTCGATCTTGGACTCGATCCTTAAAGGGATATTTTTGGAAGATAACCAAATACTCTGACCTGGTTCGTATGTGGGTGCTGGAATCCAGTGTCGGTCCACGATCTGGCGGTTCTTGTCGGTAGATCGAAGAAGTGCTGCTCGGGTCTCCCTCCAGACTTTGTGGCAACGGCGGAGGTGATGTTGTACGGACGGGACTGCAAGCTCACTCTCCTGGGATGGGAACAGAGAAGGTTGGTACCCTAGCGAAGACTCGAATGAAGAGAGGCCAGAAGCAGCACAGGTAAGAGAGTTGTGTGCATATTCAACCCATGAGAGTTGGGAACTCCAAGAGGATGGATTGGAATCGACCACGCAGCAGAGAGCTGCCTCGAGGTTCTGGTTATCCCTCTCCGTCTGACCGTTTGACTGAGGATGGAATCCGGAGGAAAGGCTGATGGTTGATGGTTGAATTAGGATAGGAGCCGAGGTAAAAAGGGCTTTGAGTTTGGCTAATGTGGCATCCACTACTGCGTTCCAGGAGAAGGGAACCTTGGAGGAGGTGAGCTTGGTGAGAGGAGCTGCCACACGACCATAGTCTCTGATGAATCTCCTGTAAAAGTTAGCAAATCCCAGGAACTCACTCCCCACTCTGACACAGCCTTAATTTTGCCTAGAGCCGTCCTCATTTGTCCACTCTCCAGAATGTAACCCAGAAAGCTCACCGAATTAGCGTGGAACTTGCATTTTTCGGCTTTGACGAAGAGTCTGTTTTCCAGGAGTCGCTGTAGGACCTGACGGACATGGATGACGTGACTGGCTTGGTCTCAGGAGAAGATGAGGATGTCGTCAAGGTAGACAAAAACAAAACGGTTCAAAAAGTTGCGAAGAACATCGTTCACAAGTGCTTGGAACACCGCCAGTGCGTTGGTAAGTCCAAATGGCATGACCAAGTATTTGAAGTGGCCAAAGAATGTGTTGAAAGCGGTTTTCCATTCATCCCCCTCCCATATCTGGAGCAAGTGATGGTAGCACCATGGAGGGGTTCGAAGGCTGAGTTGATGATGATTACAGAGACCCAACAAATCCCACCATGAGCAAGCATTTGGCGACAGTGGCAAGAAAAGACTTCCTTTTAACAGGCAGAAACCTTGGGCAGAACCAGACTCAATGGTGGGTGGCGTGTTAGGTTGAGAGAAAGAGAGTTGGTGAAAGGGGATAGGGTTAGGGAGGCACAATGCAAAGACCACACAGAATTTTTATTTCATTTATAGTAGAATAGTAATTATAGTGTTGATATTAATAAATGAATAATAATAGGAATGACAGCTACAGGAAGAATAATGTCAGCATCAGTAACAGAGCCAATAACAACAACTGTAGTAGCAGTTGTCCAGCAGGAACACGGGGGCAGCAGGCAGCCCACAACCACAGACCCAGACCCTGCAGCTCCGGAGGCAAAATACCTGCTGAAAACAACAGAAGGAGAGAGGAGAGAAACGAGAAAGCACAGAACTACAGGAGAGAAAAGATGTTGAGTTAGTAACATGCAGTAATGGGATAAAAATGCATACAGATAGAGAAGGAGAGAGGAAAGAGGCGCATCATGGGAAATCTCCCGGCAGTCTAGGTCTATAGTAGCATAACTAAGGTATGGTTCAGGACTCACCCAAGCCAGCCCTAATTATGAGCTATTAAAGTCGGAAATTAAAAATTCTGACTGGCTGGAAGTTGTGGATTAAGTTTTGGTTACCAGACAGCATACACCGAGCATAACCCGACACCTATGACACAAGTGTTTATTTGCAATTCTAAATTAGCCATTTTTAAACTGTAGGTAAAGACAGACAATGAGCTTGGTGCTAGGGTTATTTGTGCAAATTTCAAACGTCTTTGATATTTGTGTGAATTTTGAACATCCAAATTAAATCATTGGAGGAGGACTTTTGAAATTAGCATTAGCTTCATTAGTTACAGTGAAGCTGAAGCCTGCGGGTCTGAGGGACAGCTGCAGGCGAAAGAGGAGAGGAGATGTGACAAACACTGCACTGTAAATAAAGAGTTGTGGCAGGTAAGAGTGAGAGGAAAAAATATACAGTGATAGAGAGCTAACATGCCTGTCTGTGGCAGACAGGGGGGAGACCGCTGGAAAGAGAATTTTAATATTGTGTTTTAGAATGCAGCGATATTCTCTGTTCTTGTTGGCTGAGTATATTCAAGATTTTAAAGCAATCAATGAAATCTTCTTTCCCTCCCAATGTCAAACCTGGCCCAGCCTTGCTAACCTTATCCTGTTTAGCTAGATGTTGCCTAGCAACACAAACTGCAGGAATTCTGAGGTAGAGAACTATATTTTATTTATTTATTTTTACAGAAAAGCGACATCAAAGTTATATAGTTAATTATATATATATATTAACAACCTGTGTTTTTAATATGATGACATATTACATTATATATGACAATTTGTTGGCAACACTGCATGTTTACTTGAATAGAACTGAAGTAATGGTCCACCCAATTAAAATTAAACTGAAAATTCTAATTTACCTCTAGTGTTACCTAGCCATGCAGATACTTTTGGTTTTAGTTGATATCTGTCTTACATTTCATTGGATTGAGGTGAACAGAATTTAGTTTGTAGTGCTTAAAGTGGCAATCCTTAGGATTTCAGTCCTGGTTTATTTGGCAACACCTAGTTACTGGTGGCAACAGCAAATGTGGTTTAATACTACAGATCACAGAATTCTGGAGCCAGAAAAACTATTTTGGTTTTAATAACAGAGTCAGGCAATAATTGGCCTTTTTCCATCATTCTGTGAGCAACCGTGATCTGATTTTATGCTGCACACGGCATGGGTCTGTGAACCTCAGGGCACAGTGAAAGGAGTTGTTTACCTGGCTGAGAAGTTGTTGTGTGTGCAGCCTGTCGCTTGTAGCTCTTCATCTAACAGCTCACTGTGGCTGCTCTTGACTCTTCCATTACTTCCTGCAATATTTCAAACTCATCTGCTGTCAAAAAATGACGAAAATGACTGTTGTGTTTGTCAGTGAGATTAGCACTGACCTATATCATTCATCAAAAATGTGTCTACAAAACAAGACATTACATTTTCTGTGACCACTAAATAATATGTCAACTTGTGTTTCGCCAGTTAAATGCTTTTAATGTGAAGCTGCAGCAGTAGGAAATCATAGGTTTGCATTAGCAGTAACTTAATACAGCATTTTTCCCCGGAATGTCGGCACAGACACCCAGTTCATAATAGTGAGAATGCAAGGACTTTAATATAATTTCATCAGTGGGCCACAGGCTCAATCACCAGGGCTGGACAGGCCATCTGAGAGGGACTGGGCACTTTCCCGGTGGGCTGACGTGCCTTTTGTGCTGACAGCTGTCTTTGTTTTTGTCTGACCGGTCCATAAAACAGGTACAGTAGATTGGCCCATTTGTTTTTTTTTAAACCCCTCCCCCGGCATTTGGGCTCAGTGCCTTCATTAAACAGTGCACCTGCAAAGTGCCAAAGTTTGGCAAGTGCCAAAATTATACAAAAACAAGAGTGAGACAGATGCATCTTTGATCGTGTACCAGTGTGATTGACTGGCCCAGGCGAGTGGGCTGCTGGCCCACTGTGGTTGGGTATTACATCTGTCAGCCTCTGTCTCCCTGCCAATTACTTTTGGTCCAGTTGATTCTAACTTTACCTGTGCCCTGCCCCTTTCCCATCTCTAGTTTGGGGTAATATCACATGGATAGTGGAGCAAGATGGACAAATAAAAAGGGAAAAAACATAAAGGTGGTGCTGAAAAGCTGAAAGATTGAAGTCCCTTGAGGCTGATGCAGCCAAATGTTTTAAAATAAATTATTCATTTGGCACTGTTACCAGTCACTCATCTCAGCCTAGTGAGCCTGAAGGCAGCAGAGAGAGCAGAGAGGAGAGAGAGCAGAGAGAGCAGACCAGTGAGCCCAGCGATACCAGTTCAACTGTTAGTCAAGGTTCTGCAGCTGAAGCGGTAAGACAGAAGACAACAGGGATAAGGTAAGCAAGGTTTGGGTTTGGCTAGCTGGCTATTTAGCTATATCAGGTGCCTTTTGTTGAAATATGTTCAACTTCTCATGAAGTCACTTTTTCGTGAACTGACCAATCACAGCATGGATGGGGTGGGACATTAAAAAAAGTGCTGCAATAAACTTTCAAATGTTGAACTGATTGTTGTGCATGAGTTGTTATGATTATTGAAGTTAGTACTTAGCATTACCAAATTAGAGACTAATAATTTTTCTTGCACAAGGATTTAATGAAGGAGCAATACCTACAAAAATTAAACAGCTGTATTGTCAAATTGGAATTAATATTAAACTAGTGGTACATAGTATACTATTATATGAAATTATGTGAATATACTAACATTATATAATTAATATATTAATATAATTGTATAATGTTAGCAGTATATTAACAGTTTTTATTATTATTATTATTTGTTATTGTTATAAAAATATAAGTGTGGCTTGGATTGTGTGGGTGGTGGTGTTTCGTGCGGTGCTCAAATGTGTGTAATTTGTAATCGAAGCATTTAAGAGTACAAGTGTATGTGTCATTCCTAATATTTGATCTGTTAAAAATATGTTTTCACTGAGTTGCAAGTGAGCAACAAACCTTAACATTTTAATTCTTAACTTTGGTGATTACTATCTATTTTACTATCTGCCACATCTGCCCCATCTGGAAGGATAAAATTCTAGGTTGTATTTGCATTGTAAATACAACAGTAATTTGAATGGCAAGATACATCTTTACACAGACATACAAAATCCATATTTAAAATGTTTGAGACAGCTAAAGTGTTGCAGATATCCTTCCTCATTCTCAGCCTCCAAGACACATTATCTAAAGATATAGTTGCTCTAGATGTTGTGTAATGTATTAAAAAGTAGTAACCAACTCAGTTAAATTTTATTTATATAGCGCCAATTAATAACAGAAGTTATCACATTGCACTTTTCCTACAGAGCAGGTCTAGACCGAACTCTTTAAAATATTAATTACAGAGACCCAACAAATCCCACCATGAGCAAGCACTTGGCGACAGGGGCAAGAAAAAACTTCCTTTAAGAGGCAGAAACCTCGAGCAGAACCAGACTCAATGGTGGGTGGCCATCCACCGCTGCCGTGTTAGGTTGAGAGAGAGAGAGAGAGAGAGAGAGAGAGAGAGAGAGAGAGAGAGAGAGAGACGAGAGAGACGGGACACGGAGGTTAGTACAATGACGAGGGAGTTTTATTGAACAGCAAGACAGAGAAAAGCAATGACGGTGGATACGAGGGGCTGAAGCTAGGAAAGTCTATCAGTCTTATCTGATGTAGAGTAGGTAGTTCAATCCACTGGAGGAGATGGGAAACAGGAGAGCCAGGAGTAGACGACACACACACACAACGGAGGAGTCCAAAGTCTTTAGGAGTTGTCAGGAGATACTGCGGTTGGGTAGAAACTCGTAAGAGATTTGAGACCAGACAGTGAGTGAACCGGGGGAGTGTGACTATATAGTGTGGAGTTGGTGATTAGTGGCAGGTGTGTGATCAGTACTCAGGTGAGTGAGATCTGTTGATTGCAGTGGGAGACACTATAGGAACAATAATGACGATAATAATAATACACTGTAGTAGCAGTTGTCTAGCAGGAACAGGGGGGGCAGCAGGTGGGCCACAACCAGCTCCGGAGGCTGAAAGTGACAGAAGGAGAGAAACGAGACAGCACAAAACTATGGGAGAGAGAAGATGTCGAGTGAGTAACATGCAGTAATGCAGCAACATAACTAAGGGATGGTTCAGGGCTCACCCAAGCCAGCACTAACTATAAGCTTTATCAAAGAGGAAAGTCTTAAGCCTACTCTTAAATGTGGAGACGGTGTCTGCCTCCCAAACTCAAACTGGTACCTGATTCCACAGGAGAGGAGCTTGATAACTGAAGGCTCTGGCTCCCATTCTACTTTTGGAGACTCTAGGAACCACAAGTAACCCTGCATTCTGGGAGCGCAGTGTTCTAGTCGGGTAATAAGGTATTATGAGCTCTTTAAGATACAATGGTGCCTGACCATTAAGAGCTTTGTAAGTGAGGAGAAGGATTTTAAATTCTATTCTGGATTTTACAGGGAGCCTGTGCAGATAAGCTAATATTGGAGAAATATGATCTTTTCTCCTAGTTCTTGTCCAGGTCAAAATTTCCCGGTGTACACTTTTTGTGTAACAGTTAATGTGGGCATCTTACAAGTAAATAAGCGAGTAAGAAAAATGTTTGTTTTGTTGGATAGGATGAGATACTACTGAGTCATTTGGATGTGGTGATAAAAGCTTATAATAGGTATTGTATTGATTTTCTTTCCACAAAAATTTTCAATTTTAAGGTCAGTAAGTTCTAAATTGAGGTCTTGTGCAAAAGTGACCAAAAAAGGATTAATTCCATCTTCCAAATGAAAGAAAGGATGTGAAAAACAAGTAGGTCCTACTTAAAGCTGCAACACATATAATGAAGAAAATGACGAACCAAGAATTATAACTAAGTCTGCCATTTCCCTCATCTCTACGGAGCGTTTTAGCATCTTTCAGCACATTATTTTGGTTTAATGGCCCAAAACTTTACTGTTTTAACAATCTCATCAACCTCGTTTCCAGCAGCAGCAGCAGCAGCTGTTTTCAGTGAAAAAGCTCAGATAAACCCATTGTATACTACCTGCTCAGCAGCAAACAGTAGACAGACACTGTTAGCCTAGACTAGCTGGTAAACATAGTGGAGCATTTAGCAGCTAAAGAGCCAGATATTTCCCTCAGGAGTAAGTGGTGACCAAGCTAAAAGAAGAATGAATATTGGACTTTTAGACATATTCATCAGTGAATACTAATCTTGCTCTGTGTCATTGGGCAACTGTTATAATGGTGATAATATGTCAGTGTTGTGTTGTTGCACTGCCCCTGAGTGACCAAAAAATCAATTAAGGCAGGTTTAATAAAAGGAAAGAGAGAATGCAGGCCAACCACTCATCGGGTCCCCCCTAAACTACCAAAGGATAAGGAAGAACTTAACCTATCTACATGTCCTAACTTCCCAAAACAAGGTAGCAAAGTAAACAAAGCAGCAAAAGAAACTGCTGGGTCAAATGGCCGTTGCTGAGGCTAGGGAAGAGAGAGACCATGCAGCTCCTGGTCCCTTTATATACTGTAGGAAATTAGAATAAATGCTGTAGCAGGGAGGACAACATACTATTTGGAATGAAAGCCTAGTCAGCTAAAGACTATTAACCATGCTGGCTATATGGCTGGCTACATGTACAGCACTTTGGTGATGTGGTCTACACTAATGCTATCAATGGTATCTGTTACAAGCAATAGCAGAGACAAACTTCTGACTTAGCATGCAGGCAGTGGGCACTACTACAGTTTAACTCAACTAGTGCCTCAATGGGATCTTATCTTTGGGCTCTAGAAAGGCAACAAGTGACTTGAAACCTCTCCTCTCCACCACTGATCTTGAGAAAGGCTCAAGATCAGTGCAGATCATTTTCCCTATTATCTCTATAATTTGTTAGTGGTTTCCTGCGTTTACACGAGTTAATACCGCTTGGCAAAATTCATTCAATGCATCATCTGGTATCAAATGGTCCTCATTTCATTCATTAATGGTTCATTGTGTGTTCATATCATTCATGGTTGCATTTATCTGTTCATTTGTGTGTCTATTATTTGTGTTTCTCTAGTCAGTAGCTTATTGTGTGTGTAGTTAGTAGTTTAAAGAACATTTCATTTATAAAGAACTTGATTATTATCTGGTTTGTGTGTATGAAGTTACAGTCACTGTACACGAGACAAGAACTCTGTAGCAACCTTCAGATCAAGACTAAATTCAATAATTGGCTATGGTTTTTCATTCTTGAAAGGTAAAACCCAAGGTGAATTTAATGTGAACGCTGATTTCTTCTAATAGCCAGAAGTGAGTTTATTTTACCAAAAATATAGGAATTCGCTATGATCAGTTTCGATTCAATTAAATTTTATTTATATAGCGCCAATTCATAACAGAAGTTATCTCATTGCACTCTTCCTACAGAGCAGGTCTAGACCGTACTCTTTATAATATTATTTACAGAGACCCATGAGCAAGCACTTGGCAAAAGTGGCAAGGACAAACTTACTTTTAATACCTTTTAAGCCTTATATCACTAGAGCCCAGCTCGACATAGACACCAGTTTGATCAAATAAAAAAGTTCAACAGCCAACAATCTTGTTGTTAGGTTTGATCCTACTGTCTCTTTTGATCAGCACATGTAAGAAATCAACAAGACGGCCTTTTTCCACCTATACAGCATTCAGCTAAAATTAGGTCTTTTCTGTCCTTGGCTGATGCAGAGATACTGATTCACGCCTTTGTTTCATCCAGACTTGATTACTGTAACGTTTTGTTGTCAGGCCTGCCATGTGTTAGTAGTAAAAGGCCTCAAACGGTTCAGAATGCTGCGGATAAGATCTTAACTAAAACTAGAAAATTTGATCAAATCACACCAATTTTAGTTTCCCTTCATTCCCTACCCATGTGAGATCAGACTTTAAGGTGCTTCTAATAACTTACAAAATTGTAAATGGGCAAGCCCCTTCATACCTGTCTGACCTCCTTAGACCTTATGTCCCATCCCATGCTCTCCGCTCTCAGAATACAGGGCTCCTGTCTGTCCTCAGAGTTAAAAAGAAGTCAGCTGGCTGCAGGGCCTTTTCCTTTCATGCCCCCTCCCTCTGGAATAACCTCCCTGTTGACATTAGACAGCGTGACTCTGTTGGGGTCTTTAAAGGTCCAGTGTGTAGGATTTAGTGGCATCTAGCGGTGAAATTGCAGTTTGCAACCATTTAAATACCGCTCCCCTCACCCTATCCTTCCAAGCGTGTTGGAGAAACTACGGTGGCCGCGAAACTCATGAAAAACACGAATGGCCCTTTCTAGAGCCAGCGTTTAGTTTGTCCGTTCTGGGCTACTCTAGAAACATGGCAGTGCAATATGGCTCTGTGTAGATAAAAACGGCTTATTCTAAGGTAATGAAAACACGATTGTTATTTTCAGGTGATTATACACTAATTAAAACATACTTATAAATATTAAAGTCCATCTCTGCCAATAGCTCCTCCTAAATGTGTGTGTCTCTCTCTCTTGTTTCTCCTCCTTGTCCTCTCTTTTAACTCAGGCCTCCCTGATCGGCCATCCTGGGACCTCTCTCTCACCTGGCTGTTGGTGCCTCAGTCCAGATGTTTTGGATCTGGATCTTCATCCTCCAGGAGATTCAGCCTTTCCTCTTGTCTCTCTCTCCCTCTTTGTGTGTCTGTTCCTTTCTCCTCTCTGTGTGAATGGTGTGCTTGAGTTTTGGCTCGTGTGTTTGTGTAGTCCTCTTCCAGGTTCCATGGTGGAGAGGAGGTCCTGTGGTTCAGGTCCTATCTGTTTGGCAACACCTGAAGTTTCTTGATGTTCTCCCAGATCCATTCTAAATAGATGTTACAATCTATTCATAATTGTGTTATCATGATTGTCCATACTGTAATTTCATTATGTTGGTCTGTTCTGTACCAACCCATTCTCATTCCAAGGTCGTCAAATACTGACGCAGAAGGTACCCTTTAGCATCTGTATGAGACACACTGGGCTTTCAATTAACTCCAATGTAAAACCATCCGTGGCAATGTTAGACGTCCAGAGGAACTGCTCTGGCTGTCCATTCAGTCCAATATTAATGTGACCACAGCGCTATAAGACGCTGTGAGCATCAGTCCCATTGGAGAACCGAGGACCTGCCGCACGGAAGTATTTTCCTCACTGTTAATAATTAAGGTTTTCTTTCAAATAAATCCTCAACATTTCTCCACTAAAAACACAAAAGTGTCATTGATAATGCAGCAATATGATAGGTTAATGTTACGGCTATCAGTTTGAATGATTTCTCCTTCGACTCTAAGAAATAGTTTTTTGTTCTCAGTTTTTGATAGTGGAAGGCAATATATAGTGGAAGGTATACTTGATAGTCTATATTTATATTGTGCAGCAGTTGCACGATATAAATATAGATTTAATTAATGTTTGTCCTCTTTCCTTCAATAATGGCTATTTTAACATAGATAAAAACAGTATAATTATACACCAAATGTATTATTTACATTTAAAAGAGTTTTAGAATAATGAAATGATTAAAACTTCCATTTAGTCGATGTCCCCAGAGTGTTGCATGACAGGAGAGAATACTGTTGTAACCATTTTTCCCTCAAATACTCTTAAATTTGTTTTCCAATCCAGAAGCGTTTTTGAACCACAACTGTGCAACTGGGCTCTAAATATTTTTGGAACCTGTTTTTCTTTGGGCCCTCTGCAGTCTACTCAGTGGTTAGATTGAATAGGTTTAAACTGTGATTTGTCAGTCCACAGTATGTTCAGCTGCCATTTCACGATCCAATTCCAATAGTGATAACCCTGGACTAACATACTATTTCTATTTTGAAGTATAAGAATAGCTTTGCTAAAGCAACATGCCTGTTAATTTCAGCTTGTTAGAGGCATTATTGTGCACTTTACACTGAAACAGGAACATGTTCCTATTTAAATCTTCAAAGATTTTAATGCTACACTTCCATTTTCTTTTACCAATGACTGCTGATTTCTTATATTCTTATTTATCTGTTTCTCGGAGGTATCTTAGTCTCTTTCTGCCCTTTCAGTTCTCAGTCTGGTGGAACCATTGTACAGCGTTTTGTTCTCCATGTACATGTTGGGATTCAGGTAGGGCAGGTTTGGTTATTAGCATAAATACCAAAGATATTTATGAATATTAATAATAGTATTAATATTATCAAAATTATTAATATGGATCAATAAGTACGGGGCACCACCCTGGGATCAGGGACCAATAACCAAACGTGAAAAACACTCAAAGGTGGCTGTCCACTTTGAAATACTTTTAAGTGTTTAAAGTACTATCTTACATAAATAATAGTGGACAGTGAAGGATGAATCTGAGCATTGACCGTCACAACCAGCTGTTATTACAACACATACACAACAAGCATACAACAATCAGCAAGCATGTAAGGTGAGTGTGTGTGTGTAGAGGTGTGGGTGCTTGTGTGTGTGTCTGTGTATGTAACAATTTAGAGGGGGGTGCGAGGAAGATGGCAGACATGACCACATGGGTGGTCATCACGCACAGATCCGAAATGGCCCCTGTAGTAGGCCCCTGTCTTTGTTCTCCACATGTGGTGAGGCCCAACATACAAACCATTACTTTTTTTGCAAACCCTTCATACATAAACAACCTTCTCCTGGTCCGGTTGGAGCGCGACCATCTCCTTTCCCGTTTGGGCTGCAACCATCTGTGCAGCCCCCAGGTCCCCTGGCCCTGAATCTCCCTCGACCCACAAAGCTTGATTTGAACTTTTGTTGGACTTGTTTTTTAAAGGGACATCTGGGAGCTGTCCCTAGAGGGGGTGGGGGGGACTGTCATGTCCTGCTCTGCTTTTCATGTTTTTCTAACAATGTTTCCTGTTTTGTATTTCTCTTCCCCTCCATGTGTCTTGTAGTTTTACTTCCTGTCTTTGTTTGCTTTTCTCACTCATCAGTTTCACCTGTGTCTCATTATCTCCCCTCACCTGAGTGTATTTAAGTCTCTGTGCTTCCTTTGTTCTGTGTCAGATCATCATTGTTCCTATGTCGAGCATCCAGGTCTTTGTTCCTGTGTTCCCCCTGAGTTCTTGGGTTATTTCTCAGTTTGTTTGTACCATACCTGGAAGCGTGGACTTTGATCACGGTTTGCTCCTTTGGACTTTTTTTTTGCTTTTGATGGACCACTTACCTGTTTTTTCTTGACTGCTGCCTGTCTGTATTCAGTGTAAGCCTTTTTCCATTTATTAAATGAGTTATACTGCACCTACCCTGCCTGATCGTCTGCATTTGGGTCCAACTCCTGTCTACCTGGTTCCCCCAGCTTGACTACCATTACCGTTCAAACTCTTTAACTTCTCCCTCTAACTGTTAGTCTATATGACCCTAAGTCACTAAACTGGACATTGCATCATTAACATCACTGCAATACTTGAAATAATTGTGCAATATTCTCTGTTTAATACTCCTGTCCAATATACTCTGTTTTCAGTTTAAAATTCCCTATTTATTGATATTTATTCATACTTCTATTACTGCTGTGCAATATCCACGGTTCTCCAATGCGACTGATGCTCACAGCATCCTATAGCGCTGTGGTCAAGTTAATATTGTGTGACTTGACTGCTGGAGCAGTTCCTCTGAGTGTCGATTGTCGATGGATGGTTTTACATTGGAGTTAATTGAAAGCCCAGTGTGTCTCATACAGAGGCAAAACAGTACCTTGTGCATATGAATGAGACGCCAAGGGGCGTGACAAAACATCAGTATTTGACGACCTCGGAATGAGAACGGGTTGTCTGTACACACGACATCTATTGCGTGTCTGTCCTTCCTGGGAGAGGGATCCCTCCTCTGTTGCTTTTCTGAGGTTTCTTCCATTTTATACCCCATTAAGTTTTTTTAGGGAGTTTTTCCTTATTCAAATTGAGCGTCTAAGGGTGTCATATGCTGTACAGATTGTAAAGCCCCCAGAGGCAAATTTGTGATTTGTGATATTGGGCAGTATAAATACAATTGCCTTGATGTGACTTGTATGAATGTCTCCACTTATAGTTAAAAACAAGTTTCAGCCTTGTGTTCCCTTACACATATTGAGGTTGGGTATTGAAATCAGTATCAGGGAAGAAAAACTTGGATCAGTGCATCCCCACCATGCATGAAAAAGTTCAATAGAGCAGTTTTTACCATAATGGGATCCTAGTTCTGATCTGTGCTGTGAACACCCATCAGAGGCTCAGCAATCCACCAAAGGAGTTTGTCATCAGTGTATGTACTTCTTGGTTCAGTTAAAGAGGAGTTTAGTTTTATTAAAAAAGACTACATCTGAAGGTAATTAAATAAGTGAGGCAGATTGTAACCACAGGAAAACAAAGATCGGTCATAAAGGTGACAGTTCCTCAAAAACATTCACTTTAAAGAACTGATCATGGGACATTAGCATTGAAACAGTAAGTAATAATATAAAAGTAGATACACTTTTTCATCTTTCCTTGATCTGCACAGACATGTAAGAATTACTTTATTTTGTCTCATATAAGTGTGAATTTATATACACTATAATACCTACATAACTACATAAAATACTTATGTATATATATGTGCATGTGTGTCACTTGTCTAGGTATGCTATACAAGTGAGTTGGGTTGCAGTGTTGATTAATTTACTTCTGCTGAAACAATCTAAATGTAAATTGGACCTCTCTATCTGTGTCTCCCAGACTATAATGAGAAGAGAATTTAAATGACCTGGTTGCTTTTCATCCATTCTGACGCAAAGTTGAAATTTACAGAGAGACGACTTCTGTGTAAACAAAAAGATATTATGTATAGAAAAGGGGGAAAAAACTCACTAAACCCTACTGGAAACTTATACAATATAAAGTTTTGTCAGGATGGTGGTACATAGTAAGTAGAGCTATTATAGGATCAGCTGTTTCAAAAGTGGATGTCTCTCAATGGACCGCTTTGTTTTTGGGCCTAAAAATAGAAATGTATGACCTGTGTATCAGCTGGTCTGTCTATCTGCTGAACACTTTGGATGTCACGACACTAACTGCTATGAAATTTGCTGAGGATAGTCGTGGTTTTTAAATCATGAAGCCTTTCCATTTTTGGTTCTCCTTAAGATTTCTTCTTGTACCACCCTCAAGACAAACTTTACATTTTAAGTTCCCAAGTATTCTTGTTGGGTTCTTAACCATTTAATCATACATAGGGTACCATAAACTTTATAGCTGCACTATCAATATATTATTAACAGTGCATCAAATAACTAAGTGTAATGTGAAAGGGGTTGCATGTAGTGACAGACTGATAGAATTATCACCCAACTTGGATGATAATTCCTCAGCTCTATGGACCCTTTTAGTTATTTTTGTATCATTAATTTGGTTTTGCAGCACACAAATTTAGCTCTCATCAAGCCTATTTTAAGCCGCAGCACACAGCAGTTTTCTGTGGAAAATCTCTGATTAAACCTATTGTACACTACCAAACAGCAGACAGACAAAGTTAGCAATTAGCTGGTGAACATAGTGGAGCATTTAGCAACAAAAAAGCCAGATATTTTTCTCCTGATTTGGTGGAAACCAAAACAGAGGTGAAACAACTGTATGCTAATGTTGTCTGCTGGGTGTGTAAATAAGCAAAAGTTTGCTAACAAGTTTGCCATAATGATGTTGTCTCTGGCTTTTCACAGCCCCCAAGTGGACAAAAAATAATTTAATGCATCTTTAAGGTTTGTTTAACAGATTGCAGATTGGTTTGAAATTTGCTGAAATACTTGATAAAGTATGTCAAGATTTTGACGACAAAATATTGAAGAGATGGTACTATAATGTGACAGCTGTTACCAGCATAGAAAAGCCAAATAAATGTGGCATTGAGCTACATCTACTATCTGCATTGTTGTGCAAAGTTATCTGCATTTTTTCAGAAGCTGATTATTTTTCTGATATCAGTTCAAAATTAAGTTTCCATAACTTTTACTCTGCCGTTTCAACATATTGTGAAAAACATGTGTTGGTCTGGACAAACATATTGCCATCTCTCCAATGCTTCCTGGGTATATTTGATATACTGCTGTACCTGTTGTTTCCTGGACTTGCTTGATTTATAACATAACCAAGTAGGAAATGCTAGCTTGAATCATTCCAGATAAAGCGTACATCACTTGGATCATCTAAAAGAAAACTGGAACCACCTCAGATTATCCTCATTCAACACCATCTGAGGCCCAGTCAATAAACATTTTCAGTAGGACACCATCAAAATGTTGTTAGGTGGGTGTGATGGAGTCAGCATGGGGCAGGGGACCTGAGTGCTGACTGAAACTGCTGTACTCAGGTCTCTCTTGTTCTGAATGATATTACCTGATTAAATAAAGGTTGTATATATAAATGAGGGAATATCGTGTGGAGGAATGTTCATCCCTCCAACAGAGTTCCACAGACTTGGCAAGGAGCACTGAAGCTGTTCTGGAGGTTCATGGTGGCCTGACTCCATATTAAGGCAGGCTTATAATACTTAAGGCTTGTTCAGACTGCCAGCCCAAATGCATTTTTTGGAATATCCAGATTGATTTTAGAATGTCTGGACAGCAAAAAAACACATGAAATGTGGGACAGGGTTGGGGTTAGATGAGAAATAAATCTGATTTGCCTGCGTCTGCAAAGCCTAAGACACTTCATGTTGGTTTTTCCTTTAGTTTGTCACCTATCAGTATGTCACAGTCTGTCTCTCTGTCCCTCCTTTCCAGCCACATTCCTAATTCCCCAGTTCCCTTCATCACCATTTTCCATCCATCCACCAGATGCCCTCGGACTTTCCTTCCTTTCCCGATCACCTGACTGCCCCACCCATATACACACCTGTTTGCACTTCCCTCATCTGCTCTGCAGCTGCCTGGCCTTCCCTGCCCACCTCCTCATTCCCTCATCAGTTCTGATCAATCTCCCTCACCATTCTGACAAGGTACGCCTCCAGAGAATTAATGCAAATCAATGAAATGTCCCCAAAAAGGACAACTTGCATATGTGTGTAAGAATATATATATGTGTATGTTTCTGTATGTGCAAACCTTTGGTAGGTAGGCTCAGGTCTCAGCACTTCGCAAATCTCTAGCACATTGTCAAACATGCACATATAAAGACACACCAGAACTGATTCTGTGACATTTCCTCTCTTTAAATTGACTGCTGCAGAAAGAAAAAGAGAAACCAAAAGAAAGACAAAACAAGAAAAAGTGTATTGAAGGTACTGGAAGAACCAGTATTTTCCAAATAGTCATACTACAGAATAAATGCAATTAATTCTCACACATGCACTTTTAGTCATTTAGCAGTAACATTTGATCTGTAGTGATTACTATTAGGAACATCCACATTTCATTAAAAATATAGAAATATTTATATTCATTTTCCTGTTTTCTTATCTGTCCTGGTTCTGCTTTATCTGAGAACCAACATCAAGGGGCAGAACAATCTGCTGAACTATCTTGAAACAGCAGCGCGGACTTCGCACACCATTACCGGGAATATTTCTCTCCAACATGCGCTCACTGTGCAATAAACTGGATGAACTTCAGCTACTGGTGAGGTAAAACTGAGACTTTTATTCATCTTCTGCTTTCTGATTCATGGAGATGTGGCTGTGTGGATCAATACCGGACTCTGCGCTGCAACTGGCAGGCTTCCAACTCTTCAGAGCGGATTGCAACACTGAACTTTCTGGCAAAATTAAAGGTGGAGGTATCTGTTTTTACATCAATAGTAGCTGGTGTAATGATGTGACAGTGATTCAACAGCACTGTTCTCCTAATCTGGAATATTTATTCATAAACTGCAAACCCTTCTGATCCCCCAGTGAGTTTGTTTCATTCATTCTGGTTGGTGTTTACATTCCACTGCAGGCCTACATGCAGGAGGCACAGCGCATGCTCGCCAACCAGATACTGTGTGTGGAGCGGAGTAACCCAGACTCCTTAGATATTGTCCTCAGTGACTTTAACAAGGGTAATCTCAGCCATGAACTCCGCAAATACAGACAGTTTTATTAAATGCCCGACCAGAGTGGAGAATATTCTGGATCACTGTTACACTACAGTAAGCAGTGCCTACCATGCCGTCCTCAGGCGTGCTTGGACTGCACTAACTGGGATGTTTTCAGGACTGCTAGCAACAGTTTGGATGAGTTCACAGAGGCTATGACATCATACATCAGCTTCTGTGAAGACTGCTCTGTACCATCACACCCCAGGGTGAGTTATTACAATGACAAACCCTGGTTCACCAGCTAAACTCAGACAGCTAAGGTTGGAAAAGGAAGAGGTGTTCAGGAGTGGAGACAGGGACAGGTTTAGAGAGTCAAAGTGCAGGTTTTGCAAGGCAGTGAGAGAAGCTAAATGACTGTACTCTGAGAGACTACAACACCAGTTCTCAACCAAAGACTAGGCTTCTGTCTGGATGGGGCTCAGACACATCACTAATTACAAACCTAAGCCCCTCCACTCCATTAACGACTTACGCCTGGCTAACGAACTGAAAGACTTCTACTTTCGCTTTGAGAGACAATGGGACAGTCCTGCCCACCTCAGAGGCTCCCCCCTCCCCTACTGCAACAACGACTCTCTTCATCCTGGAGAGGGATGTCAACAGACTGTTTAGGAGGCAGAACCCCCGCAAAGCAGCCGGGCCAGACTCTGTCTCGCTATCCACCCTGAAGAACTGTGCTGATCAGCTGTCTCCGGTGTTCACAGACATCATTAACACCTCACTGGAGACATGCCATGTGCCACCTTGCTTCAACTCCTCCAGCATCCTCCCTGTCCCAAAACCAAGGACCACAGGACGTAACAACTACAGACCCGTCGCACTGACCTCTGTGCTAATTAAGTCTTTTGAGCGCCTTGTGTTGTTCCACCTCAAAGCCATCACAGATCCACTCCTGGACCCCCTGCAGTTCACCTACAGAACCTACAAGTCTGTAGATGATGCAGTAAACATGGTCCTTCATGTCATCCTCCAGCACCTGGACTCCCCAAGAACTTACGCCAGGATCCTGTTTGTGAATTTCAGCTCTGTCTTCAACACCATTATCCTGGCCCTCCTGCAGGACAAGCTCTCCCAGCTGAGTGTGCCTGACTCCACCTACAGGTGGATCACAGACTTCCTGTCCAACAGGAGTAAGCACGTGAGGCTGGAGAAACATGTCTCTGACTCCCAGACCATCAGCACCGGTTCCCCCCAAGGCTGCATTCTTTCCCCTCTGCTCTTCTCCCTGTACACCAACAGCTGTACCTCCAGTCACCAGTTCGTCAAGCTCTTGAAGTTTACGGATGACACCACCCTTATTGGGCTCATCTCTGATGGGGATGAGTCTGCCTACCGGTGGGAGATTGACCATCTGGTGACCTGGTGCAATCAGAACAACCTAGAACTCAACTCTCTAAAGTGGAGATGGTTATGGATTACAGGAAGAACCCAGCCCCACCCACTCCCATCACCCTGTGTAACTCCCCTGTCGACACTGTTGAGTCTTTCCGCTTCCTGGGCACCATCATTACCCACGACCTCAAGTGAGAGATGAACATTAGCTTCCTCACCAAGAAAGCCCAGCAGTGGATGTACTGAATAGAGAAGGTGACTGGCTGCAATCTACCTTCCCTCCAGGACCTGTGTACCTCCATGACCCTGAGGCGAGCAGGAGAGATTGAAGCCTCCCACCCTGGACACAAACTGTTTCAGTCACTCCCCTGCAGTTTCTTTCCGTCTGCAGCCGGCCTCATCAACAAGGCCCAGGACCCCCACTGACACTGACTCATTATACCCCCCTCCCCCCATTATAGTACATTGCACACACTGTAATTTAGATAACATATCGTCATATTGTACATATTCTTTATTTTATTATTATTTTCCTATATTTTTTTTTTAGATGAGCAAAAATGGCCTGCATTGCAGAGTTCCAAGACGAAACCACTGCTCAGCAAAAAGAACATTAAGCCTCTTCTCATTTTGGCCAGAAATCATCTTGATGATCCCCAAGACTTTTGGGAAAATACTCTGTGGACTGACGAGACAAAAGTTGAACTTTTTGGAAGGTGTGTGTCCGATTACATCTGGCGTAAAAGTAACACCGCATTTCAGAAAAAGAACATCATACCAACAGTAAAATATGGTGGTGGTACTGTGATGGTCTGGGGCTGTTTTTTTGCCCAGTCTCTTTCCTATTGTGGAGTCATGAACAATGACCTTAACTGAGGCAAGTGAGGCTTGCAGTTCTTTGGATGTTGTTGTGGGGTCTCTGAATGGCTGAAGAAGAACAAAATGAAGACTTTGGAGTGGCCTAGTCAAAGTCCTGACCTGAATCCTATTGAGATGCTGTGGTATGACCTTAAAAAGGCAGTTCATGCTCAAAAACCCTCCAATGTGGATGAATTACAACAATTATGCAGAGATGAGTGGGCCAAAATTCCTCCACAGCGCTGTAAAACACTCATTGCAAGTTATCGCAAACGCTTGATTGCAGTTGTTGCTGCTAAGGGTGGCTCAACCAGTTATTAGGTTTAGGGGGCAACTACTTTTTCACACAGGGCCATGTAGGTTTGGTTTGTTGGTTTTCCCTTAATAATAACAACCTTCATTTAAAAACTGCATTTTGTGTTTACTTGTGTTATCTTTGATTAATATTTAAATTTGTTTGATGATCGGAAATATTTAAGTGTGACAAACATGCAAAAAAAAAAGAAATCAGGAAGGGGGCAAACACTTTTTCACACCACTGTATGTATGTAAATAAATTACCTTGTAATATGTTACAGGATAAGGCTGGTATTATTCTATATTTTGCTTATTGTCAACAAATCCCATGAAATCACCATCTTTCAATACTTTCTGTCCGACTTACCATGTGTGTCTCTCAGCCCCAAGCCCACTGGTTCCTACTGAAGATAGAAATCTTTAAAAATGGCTCACAAATACATAGTTTCTTTTTAGAAAAGGCTCAGTAATTTTCTAAAAAAAGCTGTTTTTTAGTCAAATAGGGTGAATTAATACACAAACCATCAAAACTGGCGGGAAACAGCAAACAAAGACAGGAAGTAAAACTACAAGATACAAGAGGGAAGGAGAGTCTTTCCAAGTCAAACAGGAAATAATGTACATAAACCCCAAACCATGACAATATCAGGCTTTGGATACACACACAATACAATACTTGTTAGTAGATCTGTGCATGAGATTTATTGACCAGAAGAAAAATACAGAATATCACCAGACTTAATATTTGCCAAAACCAGCAATTACAAAATCTTGGTAGTTTTCATCAATCTGTAACATTGAATGATTACATCTTTATTTAACACTCATGCAGAAGCTTTCATTAATGCTCTTATATCATCCAGACTATACAACTGAAATGTTTTCTCGCACTTTCCAAACTACAGGTGTACTGTGCTTAATTTAAATTGAATTCTCAATGAATATAATTTTAATATACAGTTCAAAATGGCAAACCTTTAAATGAGGTCTGTACAGTCTACTAAACAAACTTTGGCTGCATATGCCATCAAAAACCCTACAGTTGCTTATCTTATATTACAAAAACTTTAATGTTATTTCACTTCACATGTACAGTGACCCAGTTTCTCCACATGGATCAGTGAAATTACTTTTACACCAAACCCCATTGTCATTTTCATGTTTCAACAGATCTAAATTTCCTATCATAACTACTGCTGTAGCTTTTAAAGGTGCTGATGAGTGTCCTCCTCCTCTGACTGGGGACGTTTGACTTTTCTTTGCTGATAAATTGCAGCTGCTATTTGCTCCCTCTCTGTGGGAAGAAACTATGAATTCACTTCATTAAAATTCCACTGGGGAAGATGACACCTTTTATTTAAGGTCTCCCATTCTCTCTCTCTCCCTCTCTCTCTTTCTCTCTCTGCTCTTTTTCTTTTCTACACTGGGGAGATTGATTTGAATTTTAATTTGCCAGCACAATGTCACAGCGTCTGTTTGTGAAATGAGGTCAAAGAGCCCAAGTTGTTTTACAGGATCAATACAAGGGAATGTAATGTGATAAAAGAAAAAAATGCTGGCCCTTGCCAATACTCAGAGGCCCTCCAATACAGTCTTCCTATAGAAATATTAGCAAAGATATCACATTGATATAACCACAGTCTTTACTTTATATGACTCTTCTGTCAATGGAAAGCCTAATGTCAAACTCCATATTTTATTCAGTAACTATGAGGGCAACCTGTCTGAATGACTGAACCAAAGAGAGAGAAAGTACAGAGGAGGGTTTCAGGGAATAAAGTGTGCTCCTGCCACCTTCAAATCCAGCAGTAGAGGCTCAACCTGTAGGATGTGTCTGTTGTGAGTTGCTGATTGAAACAGACATGCTAAGCTTCAGAGAGCATCTGGCGGATCCACTTGAGGCATGAGGCTTTCAACTCCCAGTTAACCGATGGTAATTCACACACAATCACATACATTTGTGATAGTCAGTGTGCAATACTCGATGGCTTTGTCTCACATTAAATCTGACCCCAGATTACTCTTTTCAGAATCAGAATCAGAATCAGAAATACTTTATTGATCCCCGTAGGGAAACTCTTTGTAGCTCGTCTTTACGTCAGTGCACACAGGAGAAAGTACTAGAAAAAAATAAACACTATAAAACAGGTCAGAAATAAATTAAGTATCCTGTCGGTATAAGATAAACTAAGTGTCAAGTACCAAGTGGGTTTACTGGTTGGTGATGAAAGTACAGTCTAAAATACAATGTAACTCCTTATGTAATAAATAATATTAATAAGCGGAGGTGCATGTACTGTCGAAGAGTAATTGAGGTATATAGTATCAGTAGCAATAAATAAGAAAAAACTAACAAGGGGAAAACTAATATTGCACGGAAGTATTACACAGAATATTGCACAATTATTATTAATTATGGCGGAGATGTAATGCTCAATGTCCAGTTTAGTGACCTAGGGTCAAACGGACTAACCCTTAGAGGGAGGAGTTAAATAGTTTGATGGCCACAGGCAGGAATGACTTCCTGTGGCGCTCTATGGTGCTTTTTGGGGGGATGAGTCTTCCGCTGAAGGTGCTCCTTTGCTTGACCAGCACGTCATGGAGCGGGTGGGAGACACTGTCCAAGATGGCATGTAGTTTGGCCAGCATCCTCCTCTCTGACACCACTGCCAGAGAGTCCAGCTCCACCCCCACAATGTCACTGGCCTTGCGGATCAGTTTATTGAGTCTGTTGGCGTCCGCTACCTTTAGCCTGCTGCCCCAGCATGCAACAGCATACAGGACAGCACTGGCCACCACAGACTCAAAGAACATCTTCAGCATCGCCCGGCAGATGTTGAAGGACCTCAGCCTCCTCAGAAAATAGAGGCGGCTCTGGCCCTTCCTATAAACAGCCTGAGTGTTCTTGGTCCAGTCCAGTTTGTTGTCTAAGTGTACTCCCAGGTACTTCTAGTCCTCCACAATGTCCACACTGACCCCCTGGATGGAAACCTGGGTCACTGGTGCCTTGGCCCTCCGTAGATCTACAACCAGCTCCTTTGACTTTGTCGCATTGAGCTGCAGATGGTTCTGCTCGCACCATGAAACAAAGTTACCCACCACAGCCCTGTACTCCGTCTCATCACCACCGCTGATACATCCCACTACAGCAGAGTCATCAGAAAACTTCTGAAGGTGGCAGGACTCTGTGTGGTAGCTGAAGTCTGTGGTGTAGATGGTGAAGAGGAAGGGAGAGAGGACGGTCCCCTGAGGGGCCCCAGTATTGCTGACCACGCTGTCTGACACACAGTGCTGCAGGCGCACGTGCTGTGGTCTGCCAGTCAGGTAGTCCACAATCCAGGACACAAGGGGGGCATCCACCTGCATCGCTGCCAGCTTCTCCCCCAGCAGGGCAGGCCGGATGGTGTTGAAAGCACTGGAGAAGTCAAAAAACATGATCCTCACCGTGCTTGCCGGCCTGTCCAGGTGGGTGTGGATGCGGTTAAGCAGGTAGATGATGGCGTCCTCAACTCCCAGCCAGGGCTGGTAGGCGAACTGAAGGGGGTCCAGGAGGGGTCTGACCATGGGCTGCAGCTGTTCCAGCACCAGTCTCTCCAGGGTCTTCATTATGTGGGAGGTCAGTGCCACCGGTCTGTAGTCTTTGGAGCCACTGGGGCGTGGCGTCTTCGGCACAGGAACGAGGCAAGATGTCTTCCACAGAATGGGGACCCTTTGAAGACTCAGGCTCAGGTTGAAGACATGCTGAAGGACTCCACAAAGCTGGGGGGCACAGGCTTTTAGCACCCCGGGGCTAACGCCATCGGGGCCTGCAGCCTTGTTTGAGTGGAGCCTCATCAGCTGTCCTCTCACCTGGTCAGCAGTCAGGCACACAGCAGAAGTTACAGGTGGGGGAGGGGGGGAGTCGTCGGTCTGGAGAGGGCCGTTAGCCTGATGGGGAGGGGGGAGCAGAGTACTCAGAGGAGCTTGAGGGCCGACAGCAGCTGAGTTAGAGGGGGATGAGCAGGAGCCGGTGTGTCGAATCTGTTAAAGAACAGATTCAGTTCGTTGGCCCTGTCCAAGCTGCCTTCAACTCCTCTGCTGCCAGTCGGTCTGAAGCCAGTGATGGTCTTCATGCCGCTCCAGACCTCCCTCATATTGTTCTGCTGGAGTTTCCGCTCCAGCTTCCTCCTGTACTTCTCCTTGGCTTCCCTGATTTTCACCTTCAGGTCAGCCTGGATTGCCCTCACCTCCTCCCTATTACCATCCGTAAAGGCCCTCCTCTTGGCATTCAGAATGTCCTTGATGTCCTTTGTTACCCGCGGTTTGTTATTTGGATAACAATGGACCATCTTGGTTGGGACATTGCAGTCCACACAGAAGTTAATGTAGCCAGTGATGCACTCAGTTAGCCCGTCAATGTCCTCTCCATGAGGCTCACAGAGTGCATCCCAGTTTGTCACCTCAAAACATTCCCGCAGTGTCTCATAGGCCTCCCCTGACCATCTCCTCACTGTCCTTGTGGTCACAGGCTGCCTTTTAACCAGAGGCACATAGCAGGATTTGAGGTGAACCAGGTTGTGGTCTGACCTACCCAGAGGGGGGAGGGGGGAAGAGCTGTATGCATCCTTAACGTTAGCATACATCAGGTCCAGTGTCCTCTCCTCTCTAGTAGGACAGCTCACATACTGAGTGAAATTAGTCAGTGTTGTTGAAACACTGACATGGTTGAAGTCACCCGAGATTAAAATGAGTGCACTCGGGTGTTGAGTCTGGAGTTGTGCTATGGCGGTGTGAATGGCGTTGCACGCCGATGCCGGGTTAGCAGAGGGGGGGATGTAAACAGCCACAACAATGGCATGTGAAAATTCACGTGGCAGATAATATGGCCGGAGTCCCACAGCTAACAGTTCAATGTCCGGGGTACAGATACTCTGCTTGATGGTAATGTGACCAGGGTTACACCATCTGTTGTTAACTAGAACAGCAAGCCCGCCGCCTTTCCGCTTACCGCTCCCGGTGTGATCCCTGTCGGCCCGAACAGTCTGAAAGCAGTTGATGGAAACGTTATGGTCCGGGATATCCTGGTGTAGCCATGTCTCAGAGAAGCACATCAAGCTACACTCACGGAACTCCATCTGACTCCGGGCTAACGCTGTTAGCTCGTCCATTTTATTCGCCAGCGATCTCACGTTGCCCATGACGAGAGAAGGCAGACATGGCTTAAATCTCTTATTCTTAAGTCTCTTTTGTCTGCACCCCTCTCTCTTCCCTCGCTGCTTCGTTCCACCTCTGCATCCTCGGTGTGTCCTCCTCCAGATCTCAGTGGGGACATCGGTAGTCCTGGGCGCCATGCCGCTCGGCTTCAGCGCGATCAGCTGTTCCCTGGTGTAAACAATGCGGCCAAACAGCTGATCTGCAGCAGTGCCCTGACCGAGTAGCAGAAGAAGTTCCACGGCGAAAAAAAGTACAAAAACACTTTCTACTCTCATTTTCGCAAAGAGCGTAGTTTAAATTACACTTACACACAAGTTACTCAAGTTTGGAAGAAAAAAGGAAAGTTAAAAGTTGGAAAAAGTAAGACGACAAGACGGAGCTACGGCAACAGGCAGCATGCGGGCTGGCGCATGCGCACATCATGTTGTCTCTATGCTGTCACAATATGAAGTTGTTGACAGGTTGTAATTACAAGGTACTCCACATTGTGTACTTCTATCAAGTAGGACTAGACTTTTTTTGTTTCTATTAAAAACACAAATTAGCATACACTGTTTTTGTGGAGCAGTCTGCAATCGCTGTCAATTATGTTTTTTGTAAGAAATGTCTTCATGTACAAGAAGTAATATCTGTACAGCCACATGGTTAATCTGTAGAACAATTTGTCCCACTTGGTGCTGCAAAATACAGAAGTTCCTGAAAAGCAAAATATGGCTGCCTCACATCAACCAAAATCCTTTGTTAAAGATTGTATGAAGATTATTAAACCCAAATATGATGGTATTGGGATTTACAATGGATAAAGGGACACCAAAATGTAAGGTGCAATTCATTAATTAATCATAAATAATAACTTTAATGAATAAAGTCCTCGGGGGTACCATCCTTAAACAAGGGAAAAGGATAGCTAATTAATTGATTCAGTCTCATAAAATACACTAAACTATTAATTTGGAACCCCCGATAAATAATTCAATTATTAACTATAACCAAAATTACCATTAATAGTTAGTAGGTTGAAGGATTTGGATTTTCAACATAGAAGAGGTTGGCAAATGATTCACTCTTGTGCAACATTAAAGAAACCAGCATAATTATACACAAGCATTTATTAAAAGATAATAAAAGCAAAAACACACAATATGAAGTATAACTCTAAATGCCCTAAGCTAAAGAACAAAAGAGAGAGAGAGAGAGAGAGAGAGAGAGAGAGAGAGTGTGTGTGTGTGTGTGTGTTCCAAAGTGGCTGCTTGAGTCCAAAATGGCGTCAAACTAAATAAATCTAATTCAAAATGGCAGCTGAGCAGCGGCCACTTGGTTAGACAAAGAAAGGGAATTCAAAATGGCGGCTGGGCCATGTTTGAAGAGTGTTTGAAGACTGTTAAACGGCCAAATTGAAGTGTACATGTGAACTGTGTAGGATAAACGTTGCCAGGTTAGAAAAGAGGATAGTTGCATGCAAGACCCTCTGTCTGTGTGAAACATCACTAACATCAACTTAGCATATGGCTACCACAGTAACCTAACAGTGAAACACCTCACAACAATAAACTCAATGAACCAAATAAATACACATCCATTCACAAAAGTAACACAGCCCTGAACTTAGCCAAGTACACTGTTAAGCTATGTGAAGCTATGTAATGTTACCAGTCCGTGAATGAAAGAAGGTTGCTTTGAAGTCCTTCTTGTTAGCAGGCCATGTAGATGAGCCAGGTGGGGAAGAATTTTGGATCCAATTGAAGAAAAATCCTTGATGTTCAGTCCGTTGGTGCAGATGGAGGAACTGGTCCCTCCATCTGTTGTTCTCCTAAAGGTTAGTTCTTAAAGTTAGCTGGCAGACTATGTGTAGTAGCCGTTGGCACTAACTGTTGCAGAAATCTTACACAGGCATAGCTGCTGTAAGAGAGAGTTTGGTTCTGCTATGTGTCTTGTGTCTGCTCAAGTAGGCCACACTGGCGGACAGCTGCTGCTGAGCAGCAGTGCTGTAGATGAAGCCAGAAGGAAAAGAGAGAGAACAATGGCCGCTGACCCTTTTATTGACCTGGTGACATCATGGGTCACAGGTCAGCCTGTCCATGGTGGAGTTCACACCTATGTTCCGTGCCGAGCCCCAGTGGATGCACAGTCACTCGTCGGCGGAGGTGGTGAGAAGGCTCCGGTGAGTTCGACTCCATGCCAACCGGAGCACTGAACTGTAGCCTGTAAGGACAGACATGGTGCAAAGCGCCTGCCTCTTCTGCCTTCACATCGGGACCTCCCGCTGGCCAACAGGTTTGACATCCTGGATACGCAGGACTTTCCTCCACTGGAAGGATGCTCCCTTTTTCCAGCGGTCAAGTCTTCCTCCTCCTCTTGCCGCAAGTTACTGAAAGAGGCCGTGATCAGGAGAAGCTCTGGGGGTCTCATTCATCCAGAGACGGCAGAGAACACCTCTGCTAAGGAGGACGCCGCTCCCTCGCCGCAGCAGTCCCCGGCCACAACTATCCCAGTGACGGCTGATGAAACTTGGCGGTCTCCACGATCATGATCACTGACTCTGCCTCCTCACATCCCCCCAACTACGCTGATCGTTGGAGATTCCATAGTGAGGAATATCCGCTTCGTTAATGCGGTCACACGCTGCTTTCCCGGAGCTACGACCCCCCACTCCCGACGACTATCACGAAAATCATAGTCCATGTCGGCACCAATAACACCGCCCATCAGCAATCAGAGCTGATGAAAGCAGACTTCATCTGCCTCTTTGACCTGCTCAACAGCAACGGAAAGCATGCTTTCATTTCGGGTCCAATTCCTACACTGGGTCGGGGAATTGGCCATTTTAGCAGGATACTCAGCCTTCATACCTGGCTCCAGTGTGTCTGCAGCACCCATGACATTGGTTTTATTCACAACTTTAACTTATTCTGGGATCGTTCTTCCTTGTTTGCACAAGATGGTCTTCACCCAAACTAGTCAGGTAGTCGCATGCTGGCGGCTAATCTGCAGCTCATAGTGCTGCTATCTGGAGCCCGGATCCCTCTAGTGCTACTTTTAACATTCCTGTGGTAATTTTGGATAGGTCCTTAATGTGAAACAGACACAGCCAACACAGCAATAATAATAACTTAATAAAGATCTGGGCCAGAACCCTACCTTCACTCTCAACCTCAAATCTGAACCAGCACAGACTTTTTAAGATGGCTCTTCTCAATGTAAGATCCCTCTCAAACAAAACGTTTATTTTAAATGATTTTATCTCTTCTACTGATTTAGATTTGTTGTTTTTAACTGAATCCTGGTTACGTCCTGGTGATCACAGTCGGCTGGCTGACTTGTGCCCTCCTGATTATGACTGCTTTAGCCACCCTAGGGATTGTGGTCGAGCTTGCAATGATTTTTCTTCCTTTGAAGTGCTCATGTTTAAACTTGGCGGCCCCCTCCTGGTCATATTTACTATTATTTATCGCCCCCCCTAAACCAGCTGGCTCCTTCTTGTTGGAACTCCCTGAGTTTTTATCCAGTCTTGTGTTAAATTATGATAGAATACTTCTTTGTGGTGATTTTAATATTCATGTTGATGACTCCTCTAATGCCCTTGCTGCTGATTTTTTAAATATCACTAACTCTTTTAACTTTCAACAACATGTGTCTGTCCAAACTCAGTCCCGTGGCCACACCTTAGACCTAGTCTTTAGTCTGGGCCTGCAAAACCCATCTGTGGAAATCAGGGACATGTTGTATCTGATCACCTATGCATTGTTTTTAACTGTGAATTAGAGGCTGCTAGTACTGTCTTATCCCGCTCTAAGTACACACACGTCCTTAATGAGCATAGTGCCTCAAATTTCTGTACACTGTTCAATTCTCCTAGCAGTGTGTTTCTCGATTCCTCCAACACCAACAATTTGGTTGATTATTTTAACTACCTGTGTTCTTCAACCTTAGATCTCATAGCTCCTCTGAAAAATAGACCAAACTCAAAGACTAGAAAACAGCCATGGTTAAATGACAGTATTCGAAACTGTAAAAAGAAATGCAGAAGAGCAGAACGCAGATGGAAGAAATCAGGTCTCCAGGTCCACTTTGTGGCTATGAAAGAGTTATTACTCTTTTATAATGGGATGGTGAAAGATGCACGAACATGCCATTTCTCTGCACTTATTTCTGCCCATCAGCACAACCCCAGATTCCTATTTAAGACTGTGGATCAGTTAGTTAACCCAGCCTCTCCTTGTGCCCCTGCTGATTGTGATGCTGATTATGAAAAGTTTCTTTTGCACTTTGCTGGAAAGGTGGAGTTAATAAGATCTGATATCACCACCAATCCTGTCTTTTTAGTTGTGGATCACCCGCTCAGGGATTCTTTGAGCAATTTTTCTGCTGCTTGAACTTGCAGACATCATGTTGCTTATGAGAGTGTCCTCCAGCCCTCTGGACAAAATCCCAACTAGGTTTTTATTGGAAGTTATGGATTGTATTGTGTCCCTTTTACAAATTATTTTTAACAACTCGCTGTCTACTGGCTGCGTCCCAGATTACTTTAAAACAGCTTGTGTCCAGCCAGTCCTAAAAAAACCTGGGCTTGATCCCACCCTCCTGGATAACTATCGCCCAATCTCCAAATTGCCTTTTATCTCAAAGATTCTCGAAAAAACCTGTATCCAAGCAGCTTCTTGCTGCTGGGGAAACAATAATACCTTTGAAAAGTTCCAATCTGACTTTCATCAACACCACAGTACTGAGACAGCCCTTCTCAAAGTCACCAATGACCTTTGAATGAATGCAGACGCAGGCATGTGTTCAATTCTTGTATTGCTGGACTTAAGTGCTGCCTTTGACACAATTGATCATGGCATTCTTTTAGATAGACTGAGGCATATCTGGCACTGCACTAGACTGGTTCTCATCTTATCTGTCCAATAGGAAATTCTGTGTCAGCATTATAACTTCATGTCATCCTTTTCCCATATCAAGTACGGTGTGCCTCAAGGTTCAATTCTGGGACCAATACTGTTCTCCCCATGCATGCTTCCTTTGGGCGATGTAATCCGCAGACATGGTATTTCTTTTCATTGTTATGTGGATGACACACAGTTGTACCTCCCTGTCAAGCCCACTGACCTTAGTATGCTGAGTTCTCTGCAGGACTGCCTGTCTGACATAAAAAATTGGATGTCGATAAATTTTCTTCAGCTCAACTCAAATAAAACTGAAATCCTTGTTATTGGGCCCCAACACATCACTAAACAAATACTGCCATCTACTGGTAACTTGTCACAACATATCAAGCCTGTTGCGAGAAATCTTGGTGTCCTGTTTGATAACAATTTATGTTTAGCAACATCACTAAGCTTGTCCAATCATGTTTTTATCACGTCAGAAACATTGCAAAAATCTGATCTATTCTAAATCTTAGTGATACAGAAACTGTTGTACATGCTTTTATCTCCTCACGCCTTGATTATTGTAACAGCCTGTTCACTTGTCTTAATCAAAAAACTTTGACATGGCTGCTGACTGTACAAAACTCTGCTAGGCTATTAACCAGGACCAAGAAGTACGACCACTTTGTTTTAGGATTGATTTTAAGAACGTATTGATTACTCTTAAGGCTCTTCATGGCCTGGCTCCAGACTATATTTTAGACCTTGTAATCCCTTATGAACCTTCACGTAGTTTGTGATCTTCGGGCAGGGGTCTCCTGTCTGTTCCTGAGTCCAGGTTGAAAACTAAGGGGGACAAAGCTTTTGCTATCAGGGCCCAGAGGCTCTGGAACAACTTGCCTGAAGAAATTAGGTTGTCTTTTTTTCAGCACACACACTGAACGGACAGCTAGCGGACTGTGAGGAGATATTTGATGAATTTGACAAAAAGATGTGTATTGGATTACAATAGCGTACACCACCTTTAAACCCATAGTGTCTTTTTAAAGAAGCCTTTTATGAATTTCCTCCAAGATATATACTAGATAAAGTGAAATTGCCTATTTGAGATCATTTCTAGAAGCTACATTGTATTAGTATTTCTAGCAAGAAGCTGGGGGATTTCCCAGTCTTTTCAATAGTCGTTTTGGTTCCACTATCTAGTGGCAACTAGAGGAACACTGACACTGGCTTCAGCATTCACTTCTGGTGGTTGCTGCTTGGTGGTTACATTGTTTTTTTAAAGCGTACAAAACCATAAAGGACAGGGTGAAAAAAATAAATGAGATGAAAGGGATGATGAGATGAAATTAAACCAGGATTCACTAAAGAGAAAACAGGGTAAAATAAAACTAAACACACTCATAAAATGCTAACACTTTTAGGAAACATTAAACTAATTTTCTTGCACCTCGCTTCCATTTCCCCCAGTCTCCACGCTACTTTATATGTATTCCAGGTGCTGTTTTGATGGGAAAACTTGATTACCTAGTTGGTGAGATGAAGAAAAGTTTTCATCTTCAGTTCTTAGCTGAAGTACATCTTTCTCAGCTTGGATTGCAATCACTGAGTGATTGTCTGACTGTAATGATGTGAATACTAAGCACCAGCCTATGCTTTTCATCGTTGTTAACCACACTAGAGACTGACCTGGACAGAGATTTCCTGGGGGCTGCTGTTTGCTCTTCACAAACAATAAACAGGACCCAAAGTCCTATTTAAGTCCTGCTAGCAGGACTGCGATCTTCATTATACCCCACAATACAGAAGTGTTGGACAGAACGAACTACATACTGATGATTTTGCTATTCATTAAGTCTTACCAGTACAGTTAAAAATGCAACGTGTGTCTTGAAGCTGGTGCCACATGAAAGACCATGGGGTTCACTTGGGAGCATGTGCTCAGTCACTTCCAAGGCAATCTGTCTGTTGAAATATCTTGTGTACAAAACCTTTAAAACATGCAGGTTGAACAAGAGTAAAATACACTGAATGCCCAGAATGGAAAACATTCATGCTCTGGGTAACATAATTGTGCTTAATGTGTAATTTTCACATCTCATTTGATTTAGATATTTCTTGCATAGAGTTTGAAATTGACATACTGTCAATTACATACTGTGTACTCCCAGGTACTTGTACTCCACTACAATGTCCACACTGACCCCCTGGATGGAAACTGGGGTCACTGGTGCCTTGGCCCGTCATAGATCTACAACAAGCTCCTTAGACTCTGTTGCATTGAGCTGCCAGTCAGGTAGTCAACAATCCAGGACACAAGGGGGGCATCCACCTGCATCGCTGCCAACTTCTCACCCAGCAGGGCTGGACGGATGGTGTTGAAAGAACTGGAGAAGTCAAAAAACATGATCCTCACCGTGCTTGCCGGCTTGTCCAAAATCAAAACTCTGGAAAAACATTGGCATTAGCCAAGACGCACTTTGATTGACGTCAGATGGCACACGAATTGTATTACTGTCCTGTGAGTAAAAATGTATACTAACAGGTCGGAGGTGTCAAAACATTTATATATCCTTCTTACCTGTAATAGTAAATATTACAATGTATTTCCCATAGTCATGAATAAGAGTACGGTCTAGACCAATAGATACAGATATATATTTCTATAGGAAAAGTGCACTGAGATAACGTATGAATTGGTGCTATATAAATAAAATTGAATTGAATTGAACCCAGACTACAAAAGTTGTTGTGTGGTATTTGCCCCTGGTGTAATGGATTTGATTTACCATATACAGACTGCAGACATTACATTAAGCAAGCAAGATACTGTAAGGATTGTAAGACACACGCCTGCTCTGTACTGTGTTCCCTTTAACTTACACCCTGGAGAAAAAGTTGACCCCCCTGATTATCATTTCATAATTCCCACTCTGGGTCTAATTCTGCGTTGTGCTTAATGGACAAGAAACACACTTTCTGGGATTATCTTAGCACTTTGTTGTAAGGCACCACAAATGGCATCAGTATAACTTACCTGCAATTGTTGAGAAACAAGGCATTCACAGGGTCTCTCTTGCGTAAATGCTCTCTGTGCCTTCCCATTTATAACTGGAGACATACAGTATATTAACATCTAATAAGCATCGGTATAGTTGAGTTTCCTATTAATCAGTCCATAATCCTTCCCAAAGTCATCTGTTCAAACTCTTTCTCATCCAATTCCTGACCTTCAACTGGCCAATTATTTGTTCCCCTCTTCCTCCACTAATCCAACCATGCACTTTTGCATACATTCATCTCTTAATCTATGCACCTGTCTTCCCAGAGTTCTCTCTGCTGGTACTGGTATCATGAAGAGTTAACACTATTCCCTTTGAATGCCACTCAGCCCTTCCTGGTGTAGCAGCCACTGAAGATTATTATGGCCCTCATTAAAAGATGATGTAAGACCACTGGAAGGCCAACGTCTGAGTTCTCTCTCTATATATTACTCTTGCCTTCTCACACACTCACTTACACTTTTACACCCTTGCATCCTTCTTTATATGCTTGCTATAATATTTAACCAGAATATGATATTGGCATGTGGACATTGTTGTATTTTCATTATGTCTAAGATGACTGTGATGGTAATTTAATAGCTAAGATGATATATTGCAAGTTTGTACTGATATTTTCAGACATTAGCACCATGCTCGGTGTCAGGTTGTGCTGCATTCCAAACACTGCTAATTGAGCTGACTCATAATACAAAATAAGCATTCAGGACAAAGGAAAGTGTTAGCTGCTGACCTTGGCAGTGATCTCAGGGGTTGCCCTGGCTGCTCTCCAAAAGTGGATCTAATCAGTCACAGTCTTAACAGGCTAAAAAAAATTAAAACGTTTGTGTTTATTCAATATTTGTTGTTCATATGTGACACCTAGACAATACTAGGTTTGTTGATTTGATTCAGCAGTTTATGTATTGTTAGTGTCTCAATAAAAATAAAGGGAAATTATTATTATGAGGAACTCGGAGCTCAGCTTTGCACATATTTCCATTGATCTTCTGATTATTTAATTCATTTGAGTAATAAATCACTGACTGTTGATAAAAATGTTGATAAACTTCTCTGTCACCTTCCATTCATCATACAATCATACATGACAATAACATTGCTTATCACGGCTATGCAGACAGGGACTGCCTATTGATCGAATGGCCCATTATTCCGAAAACAAACGCCCATTGCTACGAAAATACACACTCTCCCTGCAGTTGGGTTAGGGTTGGGGTTAGATGATTGATTTTGTTGGAACAGCCAAGACGACAAAAAGACTGTAGGCTATTAAGACTGCTCCGACTGAGTTTTTGATCAGCCTACATCTAACGACTTGGGCACACACCAATAGAGATAAAACTCTCATGATTTTATTTCGACATTAGAATGTTGACTGCAACAGTAAAATCGCTTGAAATGTCATTTGGTGTAAGGCCAGAAAGAACCCCTGCCGAATCAGCACCATGAACAGGGCCGGCAGTCACTGAATTAACAACTGCAGAGAGAGTGTGTATTTTCAGAGCAATGGGCCTTTGGAGAAATGGGCGTTTGTTTTCGCAATAACGGGATGTTGGACAAATGGGCTTTCGGCCCCATGGGACATATTTCTATTGGGGTTTCAGAATTATGGGCTGTCAGGGAAAAATTGCATGGCACCATGCAGACGACACTCAGATTTACTTAGCTCTTTCACCAAGTGACTATGGTCCCTAGACTCACTCAATCAATGCTTAGAGCAAATAAATAGCAGGGTGCACTTAAATTTCCTTCAATTAAATAAAGACAAGACATAAATAATTGTATTTGGCAACAAGGTAAAAGTTATTGCTCAGCTTGACTCCATAGCTATAAAGACGAAAACCCAAGTTAGATATCTTGGTGTTTTAATAGACTCAGATCTGAGCTTCAGCAGCCATATCAAGGCAATAACTAAATCAGCATTTTATCATCTCAAACAAATTTTTATTATTTATTTATTTTTGTTAAAGTTGTAACCCGCTGTACAGTGTACAATATTCAAATGTTAATTCAAATTTGAAAATGAAAATGCAAGATAAATAGTGAAACCTGACTTTCCATTTATGCAAGCAATATTTAAGTGAAAATGAAAATGAAAATTTCTAACAATTTGAAAATGAAAATGAAAACTGCATTTGACATTTCATTTATCATTTTCAAATGTAATAAGCTAAACAGCGTCCCCAGTCTTTGCATTTACATTTACATATCACCACGCTCTTTTGGGGTCAACATGAAAATGCAAACTGTCAGTGTTCTCATCAAGGCAGGTCTTCAGTTAGGACGCCACTTGCTTGAACATCTGCTGCTTTGCTCATGTGCATAGTCTACTTGTGGCAGAAAGGCGAGAAGGTGGCCGGGCCTCACTTATAACTGTACAAAAACACAACTTTATAACTGTATTCACTGATTTTGGTGAAACTAGCAATATGGGGCACTGAATTTGATGAATTTAGTGTTTATCAGACCACAAATGAGACAAGAATTAGGTCCGAAAAATGATTGTTTTTGTACAGTAATCTGTGAGGCTCGGCCCCCAGAAATGCTGTGGCGTCTCACAACTTTTATAACTTCATTCACTGATTTTGGTGAAACTGGATGATGATGAATATGATGATGCTAATGATGATGATAACACTTTGTCAGATCGAGTCTGAAATATTTCTTGCATCACAGCAGCTCCATCCAGAGATCATAATTTACGGGGAAAATATTTTCTGGTTTTCCCTCTGATGTCTGCCTCAACTCTCTGTGTTTTACGGAGTTTCCTGGTGGACAGATGGCTTTACTTGTTGCTAAGTAACCGCTAACTGCTGCTTAACTAGTTAGCAGTCCTATAAGCTGACTCTGCCTGGAGGGGGAGCTCAGAGCACCGGCCGAGTGATGTTTACACAGCTAGTACAGGGGCTTTGGACTGCCGAGAGGAGGAGGTTTTCAGGGCCGAGGTGGAATACAGTACTGAGGTGATTTACAGTGGCTCCGACCCAGACTCTGACTCTGGGGACGATGAAGACATGGTGGGTTCAGGCAGGGACAGGAGGGGCAGTAAAACCTAGCAAGAAAAGCACCTTGATAATGTTACAGTGTCTTTGTCCTGTGCTAGCAGTGTAAACAACATCACTCAGCTGGCATTTCAAAACTTGTAATCTGGATCAGAATGGTCTGGATAATGAAATCTCCCTTTTCTCAGTCAAGGATCAAAATGATGTATTTTAAAACACTGGCAGGTTGGATCACAGTGATTCCAATATAACCAGATAGGGATTTCCAAATTTCGAGTCCTAGCCCCTGGATCTGAACAGAAAATAAAATGGACCATTTCACAAAAGAAGCAAGTGGAAGCACAACTTTCACGTCCAAATGTAAGTATACCTTTGAATAATAATATGTAGCATTTGTAAGATTATACGAATGTCAACCAACATGTCATGCTAGTCAGCTACTTGAATTGTCACCTACTTAAAATGAGGGCGTAACAAAAGTTAATTAAGGTTAGGTCATCAGAATCAGAAATACTTTATTGATCCCCGAGGGGAAACTCTTTTGTTATAGCAGCTCACTATCACAGTGCACACAGGAATAGAAGTACTAAGCAAAAAATATAATACACTATAATACAGGTCAGAAAATAAATGAAGTACCAAGTGTGTATAAGTATAAAATAAGTGTGAAGTATAAACTGGGTTTACCAGTTGATGATAATAATAATACAGTATAAGGTAATAGTGCATGAACTGCCAAGTGTAGCTTATTAAGATTATAATGAGACAGAGGATATTGCACAGCAGTAATAGGTAGTTTAATGACTTAGGGTCATATAGACTAACACATAGAGGGAGGAGTTAAAGAGTTTGATGGCCACAGGCAGGAATGACTTCCTGTGGCGCTCTGTGGAGCTTTTTGGGGGGATGAATCTTCTGCTGAAAGTACTCCTTTGTTTGACCAGCACGTCATGGAGTGGGTGGGAGACACCGTCCAAGATGGCATGCAGTTTGGAGAGCATCCTCCTCTCTGACACCACCGCCAGAGAGTCCAGCTCCACCCCCACAATGTCACTGGCCTTACAAATCAGTTTATTGAGTCCGTTAGCGTCCGCTACCCTCAACCTGCTGCCCCAGCATGCAACAGCATACAGGATAGCACTGGCCACATCAGACTCATAAAACATCTTCAGCATTGTCTGGTAGATGTTGAAGGACCTCAGCCTCCTCAGAAAATAGAGGTGGCTCTGGCCCTTCCTATACAGAGCTTGAGTGTTCTTAGCCCAGTCCAGTTTATTGTCCATATGTACTCCCAGGTACTTGTAATCCTCTACAATCTCCACCCTGACCCCCTGGATGGAAACCGGGGTCACTGGTGCCTTGGCCTTTCGTAGGTCTACAACGAGCTCCTTAAACTTTGTTGCATTGAGCTGCAGATGGTTCTGCTCACACCATGAGACAAAGTTCCCCACCACAGCCCTGTGCTCAGTGAGACGACGAGACAGAGCTACAGCAACAGGCAGCATGCACGTTGGCGCATGCGCACTATATGCTAACAGGAGCTAACTTGGCTCCGTTGACTTCTGTGTTAAGTAACTAGCGGCCCAGCGAGCTAGCTGGCATTGTTGCTTTATGTGGCGGTCTATGGTTCAACTTTTAAAAGGGAATTAATTGGCAGTTTGAAACAAACACCAGCCTGTTCATGGCATTTGAATCTATGATTTAGCTGCACTGAAGCTAACATTATGTGCCTACTGACACGCAAACGTTATTTAAGTAGGCTACATGTGTACAGACTGCTACAATACTTTGGAAACATGACGTTACATAGTACGAATTATGTGGTTCATTTAGAAGTGCACTTTGTTGAGTTTTGGGAGGCTACAGTGTTGTTGATGATATGTCAGGTTCAAGATACCTAGAACATTTAAATCATATACAAGGAAAGAAAGACAAAGGCATTAACTTAAGTTTTACTCGAGGAGAGTAAGCATAGATGCATTCAGTTACATCTCCTACTCACTCTGAAGTGCATCCATGCAGCCTCCTCTTTTTTATTCAGTTTAGGAGATTCCCTGTTACATAGTTTTCTAAGGGGTGGGGGAAGTATATACTGCTACAATAAGAAAAGAAACAAAGTGGTGTTGTCAGGTCTATCTCGTGAGAGCGGCCTTGGGGCCAGCCACAACTCATGAGACCATCTGGTGCGGTGTCAGCCTGCCCTGTCGGTCATAGGATGGCAGGGTGCATTCCTGTTATTCTCACAGACACAAGTTTAATAACACACATATACCCACAGCATTGCTGTGTACTTTAAAGGCTACTAAGAACAAAACATAAATGGGATAACTTATGTACATTTTTATTCTAACAGATATCATGCTTTTTCATACATAAAAACAATTATATTTCTGTTGCTACTGACAATGTCATAAAGATAACCTAACCTCATACCCTCTCACCTTCTACTTCCAGAGTACAATCACTCCCACGATCCCCACTTAGCAATAAGTACAACCATAGAATACAAACCATCACTGGTAAACTGGATCCTGACAGCAGGGTAACATTATACTGAAATGAGCATGTAAATGCATTTTATTGCCAAATTTAAGGCATTTGTAAGCATACAGCCAATACTTGGGTGATAGTTGTTGGATTGATACCCCATGAGGTAGGCTTACAACACACTGATTTTCAAATACATTTAACTGTTAACCAAAGATTAAAGGTAGGATTGGATTACCAAATCTGAATCCAAATCTTTAGGATCAGAAATATTTGGATCTGCTTTGAAATACCCAATATTCAGATCAGATCCGAATTTAATCCAATCCAACCAATATAATCTTGTGAGATTATTATCCTGATCCAGATTACAAGACAAAACCAAGTGCTCAAGTGTCTAGCAGCAGCCACTGAGAGCAAACACTTAGAAGTAAACTCAATGGACGCCAAAACGAAAGATGGGATTTTGTTTTTTGTGAGGGTGAACAAGTCAGGCAGCAAGCACAGGCATGATGTTGGGCAGGCGGGGAGGGTATGGAAAATAAGAGTAAATTTAGGAAAACAGCTAGTAGTTTAGGAGATAGCTACCACTAATCTAAGAACAGATCTTTATTTTGTGAATCTGACAGTACCATGGGAGGGTGCAATAGAAACAGCATATTTAGAGGAAAAAGCTTATAGAGTTGGCAGCAGAGGACCTGGTTGTTGAAAACCTGACATCTGTCCAGTTGAGGTTAGCTGTAGGGGTTTTGTAAGCAGATCAGTTTTGCCCCTGTTAACTGAACTGGGTATAAGAGGGCCGTGCTTAAAGCAGGAAGTGAAAAACAGGGCAAACACTACTGCCTAGGAATGTAATGTTAGTTTGAAAGAAGAAGAATGTGTTGTTTCTTCTTTTTAAAGTCACATAGTCTCAGTGTGTGGTTAACAAAGAGAGAAAAAGAGAGAGAGAGAGAGAGAGAGAGAGAGAGAGAGAGAGAGAGAGAGAGAATGAGAGAGAGAAGGAGGTTGACCTTCTCAACTGGACTTTATCTCACCTCCAGAGTAATCACGAGGATAAAACGGTCAGGTCATTTAAAGGCAGCAGTATTACAGATTTAGGCATGAATGTGTCATGGTTTTGGGTTTGTGTTCTGTTATTTCCTGTTTTATTTTGAAATAGCCTCCTTCCCTCAAGTGTCTTTTAGTTTTGCTTCCTGTCTTTGATTGTTATCACCTGTGTCTCGTTGTCTTCCTAACCTAAGTGTATTTAGTCTGTGTCCTTCCTTTGTATTGTGTCAGATTGTCGGTGTATCTTTGTCACGCACCCTGGTTTCTGAAGTCTTTGTGTACTTTGCCAGGTCACCGTTGGACTGGTGTTTCTGTTGCCTGCCAAACTCAGTGTAAGCCTTCATTGTTAATAGAAATATTGTTCTGCACCAGCTCTACCTGCTAGTCTGCATTTGGGTTCTATTCCATTGAATACTCCTGCTTTCCTGGATGACACACCATAACAGAATGAAGTGATGAAAAATTTCACTTGTTTTCATGCTGCATTCTGTCAACAGGTTGACAGGCACTGCCATCAACAGGCATCATTTGGATGGATGGATATTTGACAAGCTGCCCTGCATCGACCTATCAAAATGTACTGAATTGAAAAAATATTGTCATGGTACAGCGTACCATTCCGTGTGTGTGTTGGTGGGGAGCGGCCTCCAAGGAACCTCCAATCAGGAACTGACACACCTGCTGTTACCCACCTGCTCTCCATCCACTAATCAACACCTGGCAGTATGTCTACCCGGCTCTTCTCTCCAGTCTTCACCAGATCATCCGAGTCTCTTGCTTGTTGTTCTGAACCTCTGACTAACTTTCTGAATTCCTGTATCCAGGCTCACCTCTACCGATACCGGTCTCCAACCCTTCACCGGCTCCCCCAGCATCCGATTACCATGGATTCTCTGCCACTTCGCCTGCTCTCACCAGTCACTCGCCAGCCAACCGTCATCGCCTAGTTCCCTGGTTCCCGGTGTTTCCCTCTATACACCTGGTGTCTATCCATATTCACAATAAACTGAAACGAATTACTCTATCCCTCTCTGTGTCTGTTGTGGTTTTGGGTCCAGATTCTGTCTACTACAACATAGAATTAAATTTTTACATTGATCTACAATACCACAAATAAAAACAATTCAGATTATTAGTGCAAGAATTATTTTTCTTTTTTTAAATTTTAAACTGTCACCCTCAATTTAACAGTCTAGAAAGACTTTGTGCCTTGAGAATGTTGCTGAGACCTAAATAATTCTTAAAGAACATATTAAATGAAGGTATGTCTACTACAAATGTGTATTATCATGCAAGGATTATACCCACTTTATAGATTGCAGGAATGTCCTCATAATACTGTAGCTTATAGTTTTGTCGTAGTTCTCGGCTCCAGGCAAAGTAAGGAGGGGCCCCTAAAAAAAAAAAAATCTTGCCCTGTTTTCTAGAGTCAGGCCTGGTTTTATTTAAAAAAAAAAAAAAGTGACAATGTATCATGAATCTATCGACCACCCTAAACTGTATTTATCGTCTTTTTGATTAAAACACATAGTGATAGACTTACTGGAATATGTTTTTCCAGATCAAATGCAATGTTTTAAACATTTCTAATGGTGTTCACTAAATTGAACAAAATAAATACACTAATTTATTTTAAAGACTGAGTCTTTTCACATCTCATAACTATTCAAAGTTATAATGAATTGAATGTGTTCATTGCTTCTTCTGTTTTGTGCAGTATATTCTATCAATGTTAATGTTTCTTGAAGGGCCAGTTCACACAAATTACAAAAATATTTTCTTACTTACCTTTACTGGTGTCTAACCGTGCAGATAGTTTTGGTTTGATTTGCCCAGTTTTTAGTCGATTTTATAAGGCTAATTATGTTATTATCAGGAGTGTTGATGTCTGTAACACCTCATGGTTGGCCTACACATCATCCATGATGTCCAAGTATTTTGTATTCCTAAGGTGATGATTTCTTAAAATTTATGTTGTTCCACAATCTTCCAATCTGGTGACCTTTTTAAAGATTTGTTTGCTGTCAGAGTAGGTAGGAATCATGAAGTCATAAAAAGGTCTGTCTGCTTTTGAATAAATGCCTCTAAAAAGGGAAATATGAAACTATATGGAAATGAAGGAACACGAGAAAACAATTCAGCTGAAGGTCTTATAATATTAAAGGTGATATGCGATTCTAATTCAATACACGTCTTTTTCTCAAATTCAGCTACTATCTTCTCACGGTCTGCTAGCTGTCCGTTCAGTGTGTGTGCTGAAAAAAACTCTGGTGTTTGTACACAGCCCTGGCTCTGTGAATGGGAAACAAACAAAGTGGCTCGGACCGAGCCACACAACACTATTCCATCCATTTCAGCCATGATTTGTGTGTCAGGTAACGTTAAATGACTTGCCCATGGACATTCAACTATCGCTGTCTGGAGCTGGTTTGCTGGCTGGGAAACCATCTTGTCCCTTGGCTGTTAGCTTCACAGCAGCAACTGTAGGGAAAGTTTGCTAACCCACAACTTAGCTAACGTTAGTTACATTACTTGCTGTGTTGTTGTTTGCTCTATATCATGGTATTTGTCATGGTATTGGATTTCTCCAGAATCGCATACTTCACCTTTAACATGTGCTGGACAAAAATGTGTATTCACGACTCTCTGTCCCTTTTTTGACTGACACTTTGCTTCAGATTGAACTTAAAGAAACTTCAATGAAATATAATGTACAGAACTGCAGTGAGAAAAGACCTCGATGGCTCAAGTATTTTTTTTTTAATCATCATTCTTTGGGACTATAAGATAACCTTGACTACTAAGGCATTTAAATAACATAATGAAAGCAATCTGACAACCATGGATGCAATTAAGACCTTTTTGGGTATGTGAAATGTTTTTGGCATATGTTTTCTAATATTTCTAATATGTTTTCTTTATTTGTGATATACTATTGTCACTATCCTTTTCTATATCGAGCCACTGCTATTATTTCTGAAGGTTGAACAGATGAAGTTCACTGTCCACGTGTGAAAAGTGGAGGTGACATTTTATGTGGACTTTGTCTTAAAGGTGCTATTGATAACATTGATAACATCCAGCCACTAGATGACACACTCACTCACTGTTGGGAGCCGAAACGTCTTGATTCTGAAAACAGTGTCCAGATGACTACGACCGAAACCTTTTCGACGATGGAACACTCCTGGACGAATGAAGGACTACACCGTCATCTATTAACATAGTACGTGCTCAAACAAGTTGTGTCTGATATTGCTTATCTTACTCGTAGTGTTCGATCATGAGTCGTAAATGCTTGCGCAAATCCAAACATGGAAAACATTGCGCTATTGTAATCAGTGATGATGAGAGTGGTAGTGATTATGATCACAAATTATCACACTTTGAGAGGTTTTCAGATATAGAGAATGAAATCGATCGCTATGTTAGTGATACAGATTCAGACAGTGAAGAGAAACGGCTTGAAGTATATGGACCACATTCGAAAACTTCACTGATATTGAAAACGAAATTGACACATTAGATGAGGATGTAGAATTGACATCTGTTCAGAGTCTCAAGCTATTACAATAAATGGGTATTCTGAAACGTGATGCCTTAGAATTTATTGAACCAGATAATGATTCACAAGCCGATCAAATGGGGGGTAGCACAGACCCACAAAGACAATAAAAACAGCCTGTCCCCAAACCCAAAATAGCTCAAATAGATTGTAAGATCATACCGCAAAAACGATCTGAGTCAGACAGCACTGAACTAACTGATCGCGATTTTAACATCACAGAGAGAAGAAAGTTTAACAGTGTTGATATTATTCGTTCTTTAAACTTGTCTAGTATCAAGACGAATAATATGGAAACAGCTTTGGATGTACTAAAACATCACTTAACTGAAATTGTCGATTTTTCATCAAAACTGGCAGCGCCAGATGGTGTTTTAAACATAGTTTTGAGAGGTCCATCAATGTCCAGCGACATGTGTGCGCGATGTTAAACACTGGTGATGCCCACAATGTCAAAACATTTCTGAACGAGATAGACAATGTAATGCAAAGTAATAAAAAAATAGAAACAGATGATATGCTTGAATTAGTTGTTTCAGCTGCCTTAAATAAACGCGGAGGTGAGAGATGCAAATTAGGGAGCATGCCTTATGATCAGATAATTCAAAATAAATCTGCAATTTTCATGCAGTGCGTCATGGGGTGTTTGATTTCCATGCTGAGCTCCAAGCGTATGGGATCAATGATGTTGTGTTGCGTAAAGCATGCATTATGTACCGCGAAGCATTTCTCAAGTGCGCCACATTGGATCTTTTTGATTACACCACACTTGCTTCATGTTGTATGACTGTGTTTAAAACACACTTCCTGACCCCTAACTTTTGAAAAGTTACGAGATGCCTGAAAGGCTCGACCCACGAAAGGCGCTGTTTGGTGGCCGCACCAACGTGTACAAACTACACTACAAACTTGCTGAGGGTGAGAAAATGTATTATTAGGACTTCACCTCATTGTATCCAACTGTGCAGGCTCGTAAAAGCTATAATCTTCTGCGATTTCGAGCCGATTGAAAATTACTTTGGGATGATAAAATGTACTGTGCTGCCCCCCAGGGGTTTGTATCACCCTGTACTTCCATATTGCTGTAACAATAAGCTAATGTTTCCTTTGTGTAGAACAGAGGTTCAAAACCAGACCAGTGCGTGTAACCACACAGATCCTGAGAGAGCCCTCTCGGGAACTTGGGTCAGCTTAGAACTGGAAAAGGCTGTTGAGAAAGGTTATGTTGTCACCAAGATTGATGAGGTTTGGCATTTTGCAGAAAAGAGCAATGATTTGTTCAAAGAGTATGTAAAAACCTTCCTACAGCAAAAACAGAAGGCTTCAGGCTACCCTAGTTTTGCAAAAGATGAAGAATCACCAAAGCAAAATACATACAGGACTATTATGATAAAGAGGGTATTCGGTTAAATACATATAAAATAGCTGTCAACAAAGCTGTGCGAAGCATCAACAAACTGTTGATCAACTCCTTGTGGGGTCATTTTTCAATGCACGAACACCAGGCTACATGCAAACTAGTGGCAGACCCTGAGCAATTTGCCCGCTATATGTTTAGCGATCAGTATAATGTCAGACAGTTTGCATTTGTATCTGATGATGTTGCTCTTGTTCAGTGGAGATACAGAACAGCACAGGCTGCTAAAATATCAAAACAAACATTTGTTGGAGCCTTTACGACAGCTCATGCAAGACTTATGCTCTATGATTTGATGGACAAGCTAGGGGAGAGATGATTCTGTTCTGACACAGACAGTGTTGTTTTTATGACAAAGCATGGTGATTGGGTCCCAGAGACAGGTCCCTTTTTAGGGGACGTAACTGATGAAATTAATGGAGTTAATGGTGATGACGGTGGTGATGATTACATTATGGAATTCGTGTCCGGTGGTCCAAAATGCTAATGCTTATCAGACTCTGAACAACAAGAAACAGTTGAAATGCAAAGGGGTCACTCTGAATGCATGCAACGCCGCTGTGGTCACACACGACACCCTAGTGAATCTTGTGTACGAGTTTGAGAATTGTGACGAGACACCACAGAATATAGTGACAATATCAGACACAATAGTGATGAATAAAAAAGCATTTGAGCTAAAAAACAAATCAGTTTTCAAGTGGTGTACACCAAGCGTTGTGTCTTCTCTGATCTGATAACCTTACCCTACGGCTATTAAAAATGGTTGGTAGAGAGCATGTTGATTTTGATTTTAGACTACAGCATCCATTTAGTTTAATTTTATCAGGGCCATCAAATAGTGGAAAGACTTATTTTGTAAAAATGTTGATTGAAAATGCTGAAAAACTAATCTAAAAAAAATATTAAACATTGTATATATTTATTCATGCTGGCAGCCATTGTATGACGAATTGTTAAAAATTAGCAATGTTTGCCTTAGTCTTTATGTGATGATGCATTCTTACCTGTAAATAAAAACAATTTGCTGATTATTGATGACCTGATGACTGCGGCTAGTAATAATGTTGAGGTACAAAATGTATGTGCATCATAGAAACTTGAGTTGTTTATATTTGGTAAAAACTTGTTTTTTCAAGGTAAAGTCAGCAGGACAATTAATCTAAACACAAATTATCTTGTTTTGTTTAAAAACCCCTGAGACAAATACCAAGGCGTGCTAATGGCAAGGCAGATGTTTCCTGGGCAATGTCATTTTTTATGGAGTTTTGATGATGCTACACGTGTTCCTTACGGGTATCCACTGATTGATTATAAAGCCAAGACACCTGATCATCTCCGGCTCAGAACTGATCTGCTTTCTGACCACCCTGTTGTGTATGTGTCTAAGAAGAAATAAAAGCATGTCAGAACGAATCAGAAGAAACTTGGCTTTATTGAAAATTTTGCATGGAACATCTCCTTCTCAGAGAAAGAATATCATTAAATCAGCATCCCCAGACTTTACTTTAACATTATGCGAGATAGCATACAATGTTTTAAAATGAAAGATACCTTTAAACAAATCACAGTATCAACAGTTAAAAAAGAAGAAGGCGGGGATTAGACTAATTGCTAATAAAAAAGGTATGTGTGTCAAAAGAAAAAAAGAAGTTGATTAACCAGTCTGGAGGACTTCTCCTGCCTCTCCTGAGTATTGCTGTGCCCTTTATATCGAGTCTTATTGCTTCAAGACAGAATTAACAGACCATGGAGTATGCTCAAAAAATGTTTCTAGTGTCTCAACATCAACTTGATCTTTTAAGAAGACAACCTGCACATGGGTCTATTCGAGAGACCACGGAAAATGAATTGGATCGTGCTATTAAAGGCATATTGGATCAGAGAACTGAAGATATTCATGAAAAGGCTAAAAATGATTCCATCGCCTTGCAGAGATGTCTGACAATTGTAAAGCAGGGAGAACGGGATCAGAATACGCTAACTTTGTCTTTCCCAGTCAAGGACGATGTTTGTGGTTCAGAACAAGCTAACATGCCAGCTCAAGAAAGAAAAGACTCAAAGTGATTGAGGAAATTTAAAAAAACAGCAAGAATAAGGCACAATATATTTTGGACAAAATGTCATCTTCAAAGAACATTAATTCATGGATTAAACAAGGACAATTTGTATTTAATGGGAATATTATGAAAGGCTCACGTGTGTATGATTTGATAAGAAGTGTGACTGCTACTAACAATGTGGCTGACAGTCACCGGCCTACAGGATGGAACGAATACTTAGTCAACAAGTCTAAACAAAACCACGAAAAATACCCCCAAGACCTGCGCCATATTGAGAACCAAGACCACTGTATCCTGGTAAATCACCACCAGCTTGTGCTGTATAGTACGCAATGTATCTGTAAGTATTGTGCATATATGGTTGACACATGGTCACTTCTTGTCTAAAAGCAATGTTTTGTGGGTCGGAAGTGTAGTTTTATCATTACTTTTCCATATGTAAAAGGTATATGTTGATTCTGATCTGACTTGAGAGATATTTCAATGCTGTCGATGTGTTTTACAGAGCCTAAGGTAGTGTGGTCTGTCATACATTCTTGTGATCAATATGATTGTTCGGTCCTTCAATATGTACAATTCTTAAAAGAGGTACATAGCTTTGTCCTACAGTTTGATATTCTACAATATCAGATTAGATAAAAATGTTGTACATCCCAACATTAATATCGGCAGAACGTGATGCAATATACACATCGGGTGATTATGATCCTTGTCGATTAACGTGTCCTCAGGGGTTTCAAAGATTTCTCCAGGTATGAATCCCAACATTTAAGCAAGCTTTCCTTTAAATGTGAATTCCAGGTGTCTTAATGGTAAAACAGACACTTTGTTTGTGATGGTATTGTAGGGAAGTTTGATGTACTCCATATCATTTATGGATAAGCGGGAGTTTATTTCAATTACTAACTGTGGCATGGATGTATAGAATCAGGTGTCACTGTTAGACAGGCCCTCTTGTTTGTTTGTTTTTGTCAAACACAACAAATTCTGTATCTTTTGGTGAAAAGTTTGTCCAAGTTTTTGAATGTTGTATTTCTATTAATCCCACTTCATAAGATACTTTAAACTGAAAAGGTTTGGGCAGCTTTGTTCTGAAATTTGCTATTGTGTTGTTGGGGTAAAATAATGTAGAAGAATTGCTAGGTAACATAATAAAGAAACCCTCCCCATCCTTGTCAGACAGTAGTCTCAGTATGTAGTTCGTTTGAAAACCCTACAGTAGCTGAATGACCTGATTTTCTGAAATCCAAGAGTTAAATTTATCTGGCCATCCCACCCATTTGACTAGTACCATATTCCGCCCCTGCCTTCTCTTTCTAGATAAGAGCTTTTAGATTTTAAACCTTTTGTCTTTATCCACAATCACTTTTAGCAGCTCTGGTTCATAGAAGGTACCCTGCATTACCTCGTTATCATAATCTTTTAATCTATAAACAGGGGGGCTCCGTGGTACACATTCCATTACAGTGAAATACTCATCAGTATAATTTTGCTCATAACCTTTTTAAAACGTCCTCTTAATTTTGAAATTCTCACCGTATCCCCAGCTTTATATTTAAAATGAATTACTCCTATGTCTTTTGTTTTATATAGGTTGTTAAAAACAATGTGCTCATTGTCTTTTGTTACCTCAGATGGTTTCATTTTAATACCACGATGATAACCCTGATTGTACGAGCTAAGTAGGTCTTGCAAAACGTCTACATAACGTTTAGAATTAATGGCTATTAACTAACGCCACATTTTAGATTTCAGAGTCCTGTTGAAATGTTCGACAACAGAGACCTTAGTCTCATTTCATATGGTGAAATGAATAGTTCTATTATTTTTGATTAATGTTTCAAACTCCTTGTTTAAGAATTCCTTTCCTTTGTCTGTATTTTATGGGGTGTTCTACCTCCATCTAAAACAACTTTAAAGGCTGCTGAGACACATCTACCACTTGTATTTTTCAAGCATCGAGCCCATGCATCTTTTGGAAACACGTCTATACATGTTAAGAAATAATGTACCCCATCGTCAACACTTTATTTCTCTTAAAATGTAAAGGAGCCATTCTATGCAGAGTATAAGAGTCTTGTTTTACGAGCCAGTTTTCTATTTCAGAGTCTGCATAGCGAATACCAGTACTGTCAAATAGAGCCTTTTTAAGCTTTTATTTATCCCCATATCCCCCTGCATTTTCTGGCGCATAGCATATCTTTTTCATAACCTCATCCATGGCTGTTGTCATAAAATGAACACTCGCTGACAGCGTTTAGGTATTTTATTTCCAAGACATGTTTTACATCATCAACAGTCTTGTTTTACCAGACAATAATGTTTATAGGTACACACTGTTAAGTAAAAACACAAATGTCTGTATTGATTTTTTTTGAAAAAAAATTCTACTAAACATTGCATTACATTATCAACATCCACATACTGCTTTCTGTTTAACATCAATGCACACAGATCAATACTAAGAGTACAAAAACAAAACACATGACCCATGCGGAATTCATTATCGCTCAAAGGAAAACAATTAACATTGACTAGAGTAGATTTCACATCTGCATATTTATCAGTCCTCTTTCACGTGCGCATGTCACTAGGCTTGCGCATCTGCATAATCATTCATTAAAAATCTCTTGCTTAATTTCTCTCAGATGCTTTGATATAATGCAAGGGAAGTATGTCAGTATTACGGACAGACAGGCAGAAGACACCGATATGGAAACAGATGGGTATTTATTGTGTTACAGCCAGAGCAGACAGGTAAGCAGGTAAGCTCACAACTTAGTCGATGAGGTATGGAGACGGGGAGTAGACTGGAGTGGATACCACGCTGGAGTAGAACGTCGGAGTCGTGAAGAATCCCATGTGGAGTCCTTAGTACAACGAGGTCGGACAACTGGCTGAAGTGAGTGATGAGCTTTTATCCTGGTTGCGATTAGGTGCTGATGGGGAGCAGGAGTGTGATAGGGAGCAGGTGTGTGTGATTAACTGATGGTGGAGCCTGGCGTATCTGTAACAGTCGTGCATGAGTGAGATTGTCTGTACAATTCATCCGTATAAATACAATATACACAGTTTTTTTTAGCTCTCTGTTGAAGAATTTTGTGTAAATAATAGGCTATTGTTACCTCTATAATATCGCAAACATTTGGGGTATCGTGATCAGAGTAGTCCAGAATGTCCAAACAATCGGCATGAAAATGTGTCTCTTTGCAGGTATTGTCTCCTCGTCTTTCTTGAGGAGAAATAAATGTCTTTTCCCCAACTCTTTTCCAAGGTCATCCACCCAGTAGTTGTCGTTGCCATCATCATCTGTGGATTTTGGAAAACAATTAGGCATGTCATACATTGCCAGCACATCCCACCAGGCATAAGTCCTCTCACCTGTACAAAACATATGCTAAATTAGAACAATCAAAATATTCAGCATTTACATTTTTTCTTTTTACGTATCCTTCTGCACAAATCTTTAGAAAGGCCCCATATATGGGAGAGAAATATTTGAGCTCATCAGGCTGTGCTGGTCTGGGGCAAAGGTCTGCTTGTGCCAGGGTCTCCCCGCTCCGGTTTGTTCTCCTTATCATCTTCTGGAGTCTGCTCATTTATCAGAGTGTCAAAAAGTTTTCTTTTGAGACCTTCATAGCACTTGTAAGTATTATACCATCTGAATAATGTGAGTTCTCCCCCAATCACTCTACTGAACTACAAAACCAGTGGTAAACCGTGTCTCCCATTCTTTAGATATAAAGGGATAGAGTTTATCCGCATAAGGGGTGCCCCTCCGAGCCTTTTGAATAACAGTGTAATCCATGTATAGTCTGAAAAAGATGTAGGATAGGTCTCTCCGGACACAGTTCCATCCCATTGTGCTGTGTACACCCTCTTCGAGTTACTTAGCTCTTCGCAAATTGTTTCTGAAATGATCCCAGTCTGTGGCAAAAAAATTAATGTGTGGGGTAGTTCCGCGAAGGAACATTTTGTCAGCTTTTCTTGTGTAAAGATAGAGGGGTCAACATATGGTCTTGGGAAGGGGTGTGAAAGGAAGGTGTGACTGGACTTGTCTGCATCCCCCATCACTCAAGGATGCTTGTGCACCATAGATCATAGGCGTGCACGTTAAGGTCGTTGGGGGTACTGCGTGTACATGTGAAGGTCATGTGCGCCCCTGAAAACGGTTGCCCTTATTTTCTTCTGATAGTTTTAATTAATTGGCTATCATTTCTTTTTAAGAAGGGTGGTGCCCCCGAGGACTTTATTCATTAAAGTTATTTATGGTTATCTTTGATAATTCCAATAGCCATAATTAATTGATCGCACCTACACAAGTGGGTGCCCCCCCTTTAACCATTGTAAATCCCAACAGACGACTGTATTATCATATAAGTATTTTCAGATTTTTATATTAACGTGAGTATCATAGCTGTTGAGCTTGCTACATGGCTAGCTAGCCACAGGTACCTCAGCAAAGTGTCTCATAATAGGGCTAACGTTAGACTGCTATATGAGATGACACCCTCAGTAACAGTCACGTTTTGGGTCTAAACACTATAATGAGCCTATTTACTATGTTAGGTAACTGGACACAACCGTCTCTAATGCTAACATAGGTCCTCAGGGATTGAAGCTGTTATTTTTTTTTATTTCTAACGAGTGACAACACATTAGTTAAGGTTGTAAGGACTATGGCTGTCAGTAGTTGTTGTCTATTCCGTTTAAATATGCAGAACAGTAATTTAATGGGTTATTGTTTTTCGGACGATAAGCTAACATAGCTAACGTCAGTGTCCATTTTTCCACACGAACTGGCAACTATGCCACATGATACCAACGTCATTATACTATTGGCTCAAAACACACAGAGATAAACAAAACATTAATTTTGGACCAGTCAAATTTTTTTTACAATTCACAATCATAATATTTTTCTTTACGAAAAGTGATATTTTTATTCTGCACCTTTCTCGATGCTCTGTGGATGTATTATTTTTCATAAATATTTGTCTAAATGTTAAGCCTTTAAGCTGAGTTACATAAAAGTCATGTCTTTGGGAAATATCTTTTAAAGAGTAACCTAATGCCAAATTCACTGAAGTCATTAAATTATATATTTAATTGATACTATCAATTGCTCCAGTCTGTACTGTTTATTGCGATAGAAATACTTTCAGCGTCAACCTTTTACCTTTTTCCAGAGAAAATGTAATTCTGAGACAACATTCTATTACGTTCTACCTTTCTGTCAAAGACAGTGGAAATCCATGTATTACATGACATTTTGTACAGACATTTGCAGTCATGGTCCCCAGAGGGTGAATCCTACTGATATTAGCGATCCCCTGACTTCTCCTCTATTGCCAACAGTAGGTTGACTGTCGTTTTAACTGAAATGCCTTGACAACAATTGGATGGATTTTAATGAAATGTGGTTCAGACATTCATGTTCCCCTCAGGATGAACTCTAATAACTTTGGTGATGCTTTTGTGGTGCTGTGCAATATCCACCGTCTCATAATCATCTTAAGCTACACTTAACTTGACAGTACATGCACTATTACTTATTATTACATTGTACTTTGTACTTTACACTTATTTTAATTTTATACTTATATCCACGTTGTACTTAATTTATCTTACCTGTATTATAGTGTCTTATATTCTGATTTGCTTAGTACTTCTATTCCTGTGTGCACTGATGTGATATTGACCTTCCTCTTGTGTTCGCTTTCTGTTACCATCTCTTATGTTAACGGGTCGGTTTTGACCCGTGTCTTAAATCAGCTGTAAAATACACTAAAAACAATTAGCTATCATCCAATTTGTTTCTCATCTCTTGGTTACCTTGTTAGGCTTCCATATCCATGAAAATATTGGTTTTAATATTTTTGGTGTGGGCCTCTGGGCCTTTTTTTTGTCAGTATACCCCTCGATTTCAATTAAAAACAAATGGTAAAATGAACCTCAACAGAATCATATAAATAAATAAAAGGTTGTTGTGTTACCTGACTATTACTAAGCACTATTAGAACACATCTCTTAAATAAATTTGTTTTATTTATTTTTTAATTTTAATATTATTAACTATAGTAACATCTATGGTGTTACGGGTCAGTTTCGACCCATATATTTACTTCAAGAAAAAGGCAAAAAAGTATTTTTTTCAGCAATAGAACTTTAATATAAACACAAAATGAAAAGCAGAACAGGTCATAACACAAAATATAGATTTGCAAGGTCAAACAAACAACAACCAATCCAGCAAATCAAACCAAAATACCAAATCAGAGTAAAAGTCTCTGTGTGCAAGAACATGCATGTTTATGTGTGTGTGTTTAGATGCATGTGTGGCAAAAAGTGACACTTTTGGTGTGTTCTTTGCAGAGATTTCTTGCACTTGAAGCACAATACGTTTGTCTTTCTGTCCTTACTGCTTGGGCAGACTTGACACCTCTTTCTTTTAGAATCAGGTGGCCTGAGTGGGGTTGTGGCTGTGGCTGTTCTGGTTGGTGTTGAGGCAGGGCTGACTGAGGAGGAAGCTGTTGTGGATGCTCTTTGTGTTGCTGAGGGCGTGGACGGAGTGCAAGGTGAGCTCTGCAGCTGTCTGACCAAGGCGGCAGCGTCTGGGTCTCTGGGCAACTGTTCCCTTCGCTCAATGTGTGGCTTGACAAGTGAATTTCCCAGCTCCTCAAGAAACATTCTCCGCTTGGCTTTTTTGGTTGAGTTCCACCCTTGGTGGATGTGGGTCCACAACACAAATGCGTTACATGCAGACACATCAAGGATGTTGTAAAACACAACCATTGGCCATTTCCTGGTCATTCGCTGGCAAGTGTAGGTTTACTGGGTATGTATTGCCGGAAGGGGCATTTTCCTCGGAAAGGGACAAGACGTTCATCCACTGTCACCTCTGCCCCTGGGTTGAACATCAGTTGAAGGAGCTGCGTCCATCTCTCCCAGACATCCCTGATGGGGGCAAGCTTGTCAGATCTTGCTCTGGTATCTCTGTTGTCAAATCTGAGGAGTCTTGATATCATGCGAAAGGTCTGAAGTGACATTGTTGCGCGTCCGATGTCGATGCGTCCCAAAGACTATCAGTGGCCTCATTGCAGGATCTGTACACTCCAGCAAGAAGAAAAACACCAATATAGGCATCCAGGTATTCCTCATCAATGTCTTTCCACATGTCGCCCTGGACTTTTTTTCCTTCCAGGTTTGTCATAGCAATGATGACTCTTTAGTGACAATGGCATTTCACCAAAAAGGCTATCCAGAACTTGGGTCACTGTAAGTCCTCTTCTCATTTCCGCATGCTGCAAATTGGAGATGTGCACTCTGCAAGTCAAATGACCACTCAAATGAGTGGAATTGACGTAACATGTCTGGACATGCCCGTCTTTGTTTGTTTTGTTTTTGTGCAGGAATACTGGAAAACAAGGCAAAATGAGCATCCCCTAAAGCTCACATGATTGGGAGAGGAGCTGTCTGTCAGTGTTTTGGCTGACAGTTCACATATGATTTAAGTTTTGGTTCTAATTATTGCTTTATAATCTGACTTTTATAACCGGGTCGAAACCGACCCGAACAACACAAAGGTCATAATTTCAACCAGAGCATTTTATAATTTAGTGAAAAAATTTTTTTGTTTTTATTTTGTTGATATAGAGGTTCTTGACAAAGTCAAAAAGCCTTGACGCAATAAACTAATTTACGTGTTTTTTAATGCATTTAAAACTTGGAAACGGGTCGGTGTCGACCCGAACACCAGAGGAAGGTTGAGCAGCTGTAACAAAAGAGTTTCCCCTCGGGGATCAATAAAGTATTTCTGATTCTGATCCTCTGACTTTTCATCTAGTGGGTTAAAATTCTCATTTGTTGTTTATGACTAAAACTAATGACATTCCCATCAGCCTTGTACTTTGTGTATAGTGCTAATTAATTATAGTGCTAGTTAATAGCTTAAACTAAGATATTGAACATTACACCTGCTGAACAACAGCAACTACTTTACTCCTGAACAGTGGGAGGAAAAACAAGCAGAACAAAGTACGTTACCACAGATGCTACACCCATGTCTGTCTCCAGTCTATTGCACTCAAATGGTCAATGTAAAACACAGCACTGTCTGTGTGCTTGTTGTTTTTTTTCCAAGAAACTACAAAGCAAATCTCGTGGACTGCTCATTATTGTGTTAAATTACCAAAACAGGCAAATCTTAGAATAATTACTGAATAGCAGTAGAGAGTACTGTATGACAATGCAGCAGCAGTGTGAGTTGACGCCACAGCTAAAAAAATACAGTGGTGTGAAAAAGTGTTTGCCCCCTTCCTGATTTCTTGTTTTTTTGCATGTTTGTCAAACTTAAATGTTTCAGATCATCAAACAAATTTAAATATTAGTCAAAGATAACAGAAGTAAACACAAAATGCAGTTTTTAAATGAAGGTTGTTATTATTAAGGGTAAACAAAATCCAAACCTACATGGCCCTGTGTGAAATAGTGATTGCCCCCTAAACCTAATAACTGGTTGGGCCACCCTTAGCAGCAACAACTGCAATCAAGCGTTTGCAATAACTTGCAATGAGTCTTTTACAGCGCTGTGGAGGAATTTTGGCCCACTCATCTTTGCAGAATTGTTGTAATTCAGCCACATTGGAGGGTTTTCGAGCATGAACTGCCTTTTTAAGGTCATACCACAGCATCTCAATAGGATTCAGGTCAGAACTTTGACTAGGCCACTTCAAAGTCTTCATTTTGTTCTTCTTCAGCCATTCAGAGGTGGACTTGCTGGTGTGTTTTGGATCATTGTCCTGCTGCAGAACCCAAGTTCGCTTCAGTTTGAGGTCACGAACAGATGGCCGGACATTCTCCTTCAGGAGTGTTTGGTAGACAGCAGAATTCATGGTTCCATTTATCACAGCAAGTCTTCCAGGTCCTGAAGCAGCAAAACAGCCCCAGACCATCACACTACCACCACCATATTTTACTGTTGGTATGATGTTCTTTTTCTGATATGCGGTGTTACTTTTACGCCAGATGTAATGGGACACACACCTTCCAAAAAGTTCAACTTTTGTCTCGTCAGTCCACAGAATATTTTCCCAAAAGTCTTGGAAATCATCAAGATGATTTCTGGCAAAAATGAGACGAGCCTTAATGTTCTTTTTGCTCAGCAGTGGTTTTCATCTTGGAACTCTGCCATGCATGGCATTTTTGCCCAGCCTCTTTCTTATGGTGGAGTCATGAACACTGACCTTAACTGAGGCAAGTGAGGCCTGCAGTTCTTTGGATGTTGTTGTGGGGTCTTTTGTGACCTCTTGGATGAGTCGTCGCTGCGCTCTTGGGGTCATTTTGGTGGGCCGGCCACTCCTGGGAAGGGTCACCACTGTTCCATGTTTTTCGCCATTTGTGGATAATGGTTCTCACTGTGGTTCGCTGGAGTCCCAAAGCTTAAGAAATGGCTTTATAACCTTTTCCAGTCTGACAGATCTCGATTACTTTCTTTCTTATTTGTTCCTGAATTTCTCTGGATCTCGGCATGATGTCTAGCTTTTGAAGATCTTTTGGTCTACTTCACTTTGTCAGACAGGTTCTATTTAAGTGGTTTCTTGATTGAGAACAGGTGTGGCAGTAATCAGGCCTGGGTGTGGCTAGAAAATTGAGTTATGTTTTAATAGGAGGGGCAATCACTTTTTCACTCAGGGCCATGTAGGTTTGGATTTTGTTTCCCCTTAATAATAACAACCTTCATTTAAAAACTGCATTTTGTGTTTACTTGTGTTATCTTTGACTAATATTTAAATTTGTTTGATGATCTGAAACATTTAAGTTTGACAAACATGCAAAAAAAATCAGGAAGGGGGCAAACGCTTTTTCACACCACTGTAAGTGAAAAGATACTGAGGGGGCATTTGGACTGTGGCATCATTGTTCTCTTAGTCTATGAAATTAACAAATAGATAACACCTGACACTGATTCTTCTCATTTACAACACTGAAAACAAACCAGGATGCAAATATCAAAGGTATATTAAATATTTTGCTTGCATGTGGTAGCTTGACGCACTGCCTCTCAGCTGCTTTTGTGTATCCCTGTTGTATTTGTTTTGTTACTTGGGAATACATTACATATTCACATTTCTGCAGCAAGAGAATCCTTTGAATATTAGCAAGGCAGGGAGCTGTCTGACTTGATCAAATATTGCCCTGCAGTGGTTTCTTTAAACAAGCTAGGGTCTTATTTCTGATTCACTCTATGCTTTTCCAAGAAAGGAGCAGAAAGAGAATATGTACTGTATATATGTGTGTATGTCATAAGAGTGTGTGCATGTTTGTACTTGAGCAGGGTGCAAATGGAGGCCCAGAAAATCTTTCATCTGACTAATGCATAATTAATGTTCAGTGTGTTTGCAGTAATTACGGTACTGTATATGTACCATGCCTGAGAAATGACCTTTTGTCCTTCAGGCCAGAATCTGCTGGCTCAAATATTCAGATGTTTTTCAAACATCTTTTGACTGTGAAAATAGATTATTTGATGTTGATATTTACTGTACATCATGATGACATGTGTAACCATTTTTTAAGGTAAAAATCCATAACAAATATTTACTTCTCTTTATTGTCTCTATTTAATATGCATGAATCCTTTCACAAGATCTGCTGTTCCTACAAATTAGACATAACCGTCTGTTATCAGAGGTACGCATTTGGACTACTGTCACTGCAGTCACAGTATATGAGGGTTTGTTTTTTGTTTTTGTTTTTTTTAGCTCTGAGCTCCTGTTGGCTTTATACAGCAACATCTGCAAAAGATCCTCCAACAGCAAAAACAGAAACTGAGAAAGGAGCTTGAAACAAATTACAAATGAATGGCAAAACTTCTTGGGTGCAGCCGAATCCCATTTAAGATCATCAAGATCAAGTTGACATTTACTAGCAGATCTGTGGTAGTTAAAGTTAATGCAAAATCTGCTTTTTGAGTTGGTAAATTATATGTACAGCCAATGTATTATACTATCAATCGATTCTGGTCCCAATAGTGTTCGCTGCAACGGCAAGTCTTTGCTTTTTTCCAGAGAAAATCGAGTGATGCTGCCCTTTACACTAATAAAAAAAGAATTGTGAGAAATCTATAAAGTTGCCTTGTAGTCCAGGCCACTGAAGTAAGAAGCAAACATCATGTTCACTCCAAATGTGAGTTATGTATGTAACTAAAGTTCTGTTAATTCTGAATGACTGCCAGATGAAGGCAGAAGAAATTGTGAGTGCCCGTGGTTGTGAGGTAACCAAGGCTGGATTACCAACTGGGCAAAGCAGGTAACTGCCCTGTGGCCCTGAGACTCCAGGTCTCACTGTGGCAATTGGTTTATGCTAATTTATTAAAACATTTGTTTCGGAATATGTGTCACTAAAGCTCAACACATGACATGATAGCTTAGACCTATGAAGTGCCAAGGCACCAGTGACCCCAGTTTCCATCCAGGGGGTCAGTGTGGACATTGTTGAGGACTACAAGTACCTTGGACTACATATGGACAATAAACTGGACTGGGCTAAGAACACTCAAGCTCTTTACAGGAAGGGCCAGAGCTGCCTCTATTTCCTGAGGAGGCTGAGGTCCTTCAACATCTGCTGAACAATGCTGAAGATGTTTTATGTGGTGTGGTGGCCAGTGGAAGACTCATCCCCCCAAAAGGCACCACAGAGCACCACAGGAAGTCATTCCTGCCTGTGGCCATCAAACTCTTTAACTCCTCCCTCTAAGGTAGTCTGTATGACCCTAAGTCATTAAAATGGACATTGATGATTACATCTCTGCAATACTTGACATAATTGTGCAATATTCTCTGTTTAATACTCCTGTGCAATATACTCTGTTTTCAGTTTAATTTATTGATATTTATTCATACTTCTATTACTGCTGTGCAATATCCTCTGTCTCATACTCATCTTAATAAGCTACACTTAACTTGACAGTTCATGCACTATTACTTACTACTTGTATTATTACATTGTATTATTATACCATACATACTTATCATCAACCGGTAAATCCACTTTGTACTTTACTTCTTCTTTTCCTTTCGGCTGTTCCCTTTCAGGGGTTGCCACCGCGAATCATGTGCCTACATCTAACCCTGTCCTCTGCATCCTCTTCACTCACACCAATTAACTTCATGTCCTCTCTCACTACATCCATAAATCTCCTCTTTGGTCTTCCTCTAGACCTCCTGCCTGGCAGCTCCAACCTCAGCATCCTTCTACTAATATATTCACAGTCTCTCCTGTGAACATGTCCAAACCACCTCAATCTGGCCTCTCTGACTTTATCTCCAAAACATCTAACATGAGCTGTCCCTCCGATGTACTCATTCCTGATCCTGTCCATCCTCGTCACTCCCAAAGAGAACCTCAACATCTTAAGCTCTGCTACCTCCAGCTCTGCCTCTTGTCTTTTCTTCAGTGGCACTGTCTCTAAGCTGTACAACATCGCTGGTCTCACCACCATCTTGAACACCTTTCCTTTCATTCTTGCTGATACTCTTATCACACAACACACCTGACACTTTTCTGCTTGCACTCGCCTCTTCACCTCTTTTCCATAGTCTCCATTGCTCTGAACCGTTGACCCTAAGTACTTAAAGTTCTGCACCTTCTTCACCTCTGCTCCCTGTAACCTCACTGTTCCACCTGGGTCCCTCTCATTGACACACATGTATTCTGTCTTACTGCGGCTAAGCTTCATTCCTCTGTTTTCCAGAGCAGACCTCCATCCCTCTAGATTTTCCTCCACCTGCTTCCTGCTCTCACTACAAATCACAATGTCATCCGCAAACGTCACAGTCCATGGAGATTCCTGTCTAACCTCCTGTCAGCCTGTCCATCACCAGAGCAAACAAGAAGGGGCTCAGAGCCGATCCTTGATGCAGACCCACCTCCACCTTGGACTCCTCTTTCACACCTACAGCACACCTCACCACAATCTTACAGCTCTCATACACGTCCTGCACCACTCTAACATACTTCTCTGCCACTCCAGACTTCCTCATACAATACCACAACTCCTCTCTCGGCACCCTGTCATACGCTTTCTCTAAATCTACGACGACACAATGTAACTCCCTATGACCTTCTCTGTACTTCTCCATCAGCATCCTCAAAGCAAATACTGCATCTGTTGTACTCTTTCTAGGCATGAAACCATATTGCTGCTCACAAATGCTCACCTCTGCCCTTAGCCTAGCTTCCACTACTCTTTCCCACAACTTCATTGTATGGCTCATCAGCTTTATTCCTCTGTAGTTGCCACAGCTCTGCACATCTCCCTTGTTCTTAAAAATTGGCACCAGTACACTTCTCCTCCATTCCTCGGGCATCCTCTCACTCTCCAAGATCTTGTTAAACAAACTGGTCAGAAACTCTAGTGCCACCTCTCCTAGACACTTCCATACCTCCACAAGTATGTAATCAGGACCAACTGCCTTTCCACTCTTCATCCTCTTCAACGTCCTCCTCACTTCACTCTTGCTAATCTTTGCTACTTCCTGCTTCACACCAGTCACCTCTTCTACTCTTTGTTCCCTTTCATTTTCCTCATTCATCAACTCTTCAAAGTACTCCTTCCATCTTTCCATCACACTCCTGGCACCAATCAATACATTTCCATCCTTATCTTTAATCACCCTAACCTGCTACACATCCTTTCTCAGCTCCTCCCTGAAAACTACACGACATTCTTCCTTTTTCAACTTCTACCACTTCGTCCTCTGCTCTGCCTTTGTCCTCTTCATCTTTCTCACCACCAGAGTCATTTTACACACTACCATCCTGTGTTGTCTGGCTACATTATCCTCTACCACTACTTTACAGTCACTGGTCTCTTTCAGATTACAACGTCTACACAAGATGTAGTCCACCTGAGTGCTTCTACCTCCACTCTTATATGTCACCCTATGTTCCTGCCTCTTCTGGAAGAAAGTGTTCACTACAGCCATTTCCATCCTCTTTGCAAAGTCTGCCACCATCTGTCCTTCTGCGTTCCTGTCCTGAAGACCAAACCTGCCCATCGCATTCTCATCACCTCTGTTCCCTTCACCTACATGCCCATTGAAATCTGCACCAATCACCACTCTCTCACCGATGGGGATGCTCTGCATCACTTCATCTAACTCACTCCAGAATTTCTCCTTCTCTTCTAACTCACATCCTACCTGTGGGGCATAACCACTCACAACATTGAACATCACCCCTTCAATTTCCAGCTTCAGACTCATCAACCTGTCTGACACTCTTTTCACCTCTAGAACATTCCTCACAAACTCCTCTTTCAGGATAACTCCTACTCCATTTCTCTTCCTATCTGACCCATGGTAGAACAACTTGAACCCTGCTCCTAAGCTTCTAGCCTTGCTACCTTTCCACCTGGTCTCCTGGACACACAGTATGTCCACCTTCCTTCTCTGCATCATGCCAATCTACTCTCTAGCCTTCCCTGTCATTGTCCCAACATTCAAAGTCCCTACTGTCAGTCCTACATTCTTAGCTTTCCTCTTCTCTCTCTGCCTACGAACACACCTTCCTCCTCTCCTTCTTTGTCTTTGACCAACAGTAGTCCAATTTCCACCGGAACCCTGTAGGTCAACAGCACCGGTGGCGGTCATTGTTAAACCGGGCCCCGACCGATCCGGTATGGAAGTCATTGTCACGATTCGCATTTTTAATTTGGCATGTGTTTTACGTCGGATGCCCTTCCTTACACAACCCTCTGCATTTATCCAGACTTGGGACTGGCACAAGAAAACACTGGCTTGTGCCCGCTTGCGGTTGCATTCCTCTTTGTACTTAATTTTTGTACATATATCCACTTTGTACTTAATTTATCTTGCCTGTATTACAGTGTATTATATTCTGATTTGCTTAGTACTTCTATTCCTGTGTGCACTGACATGAAGTGAGCTGCTGTAACAAAAGAGTTTCCCTCCTGGGATCAATAAAGTATTTCTGATTCTGATAATGGCCTTAAGGGGGCTCCTGCTTTACACTCTGTTAGTATGCAGGGTGCATTTAATCAGTACAGCTGACACACTTGCACTTACTGCATTTAACCGCCACCTGCGGCATCCTTTTATTCTTGAGTTCTATTTTCTTCCTTTTTATGCATGTAACTACAGTGATTTTGCATTGGGAAACACAGCCAAAACTTGGGTGATTAAAGCAGTGCTGTGACTGAACCATACAATGTAGACACTGAGAAAGGACAGAACCTGATTCTGCTGTGCTTGCATGCTACTATGTACCCAATGTAGACAAGTTATTACCTAAACTTGAGGCCTTGTCTTAAAGAGACACTTAAAGATATTGCCCCACAGTGTCTAAATCTAGTTTTAAGACTTTCATTATTTCTGTTTCGTGCTTGTTTATGTGGTAAGATGTTTTTCTTGTATGTTTTTTCTTCCTTAAGTAACATGTTTAATCAAATGACCTCACAGCAAATCTGGGGTCAGGTAGTATATTATCATAGAAAAACTGTACACATCACAAAGACAGCTGGATAAATGGGGATTAAGAGAGGCCCTAAAGCCCTCTAGCAGGTTAATCTGGCCATGAGAGTACCTCAGTTTGAATGCAATCTTGAATAAGTGAAGGGGGGCATGGTACACCAGGGTATTAAGTTGCTCTTCAACCAAACAAATGTCATTTGTGACCAGTAGGAACAATTAAATGAACATGTAATCCGCAATTATGGCTAGTCATTTTTCTCCAGAAGACAGAATATATCATCAGGCTTGGGTGTTAATGCAGCTGCTGGTGTAAAGAACAATGTGTCAGGCAGCAGCCCTCAGTTTTGAATTTGTCTGAAGAAGACAAAAAAAAAAACTTTACATATGACTGGACATAGAGACCTCTATGTCTGAAATAGTGAGTGGAGGAGGGCCCTCCAGAATATTAATAACGTCCCATATCCATCCCCACAGTGGTGACAGCCGCTCTTTTGTTTCATATATCAGGTTCAGTACAACATACGCTGAGCTCTGTGGTCAGAACATCTCGGAGGACTGTTGACACGTATGTACACAAATGCATCCAGTTCCCACTGTCACTGAATAGCCAGCAGAGAACTAAGTAGGGCATCACTGATGTCACTGGTTGTACTCGTGTACTGTTGAATGTGGCCTTGGTGGTATTTATGTTACCTCTCAGGAATTCCACATTATTATCCAGGTAAGTGCAATGAACGCTGCAGGGTTTTACCCAAGGTCAATACACGACTTATTCCTGCAGTCAGTCAGCAGGTACCCATTAAACACAAGGCCTCAGAGTTTGCCGATTTTTCTCTTATAATCATGTCCTCTATGTAATGTCAATGTAGGCATCAGTCTGCGATCAAGTGTCACATCAAACATTTTGAATACTTAATGTGTTTTAAGTGAACAGATCATGTAGCAAATACAGTCCTCAAGAAATCAAAGGGCCAAACTATTATCCTATAGAAAGGACAGTCCTAGTGTTACGGACAGAACTGGCCGGAGACACAAGGAGGATAATGGTAGATTTTCCTCTAGAGTGACACACAGGACCAGGAGAAGGAGAGGGTAACTCACGGAGGACAGGAGATGAACTGGGACTGGAGCTGGAGAGACAAACACGGAGGACAGGGGCACGATGGAGCCAGGGAAGAGGTACGGAGTCGTGGTAGCTGGGAATAGAGTTCGTATAGGAGAAGGGAGTCCAAGAGGTTCGATGATACAGGGGAACTAGCGTTCTATCCCTTGTCATGAACGAGACCGGACACTGACTGTAGTGAGGAGCTGGGTTTTATAGGTGAGTGGAGTGCTAATTGATAGCAGGTGTGTACGAGGTGACAGGTGCTGGGAATTAATAATCGGGTGAGGGAGTGCAGAGTGAAGGGGAGTGACTAGAGAGAACAAGACAGACTGTGACACCTAGTGTTATAGCCTAATACAATTTTCTGATTATACAACTTACTCATTAACTCCCGTTTTGTTTACTTTACCAGATCATACTGGCCATGCAGGTTATTATTTTGATTTTATAGAAATTATTTTATTCAGTAATCTGTCTGTGAATCATTGTCTAGAGGTTACCAGAATCCATTTGCTCCTTGCAGTCTAGTTTGATCATATACATCAACTTCCCTTTCATAATCTTCGAGTTAAGCTTTCCTTGAAAATGTCTGCCGGACATCCCAGTCTGTTTGACATAATGGATGAATGTAGATTACAGTACATGCTTACACACGAGGACTTTGCCTAGCTCGGTTTTTGTTTAAGGTTTACCATCAATGTATTAAAGCATTCTATTAATTTGTTCAATTGTAAGTCCTTGTAGGCTTAGAACCTTTGGGCGTATGACAGTAGAAGAGAAGAAATCATTCATGTTATTTTGTTTTTATTTGTACAAATAGATGAGACCATTGTGCAGCAGAAATAAATGAAACTCCATCGGGCATACAGACAACATGATGGATTTCAGATTTCTCTCTTAATGATGTTTTTGTCAGGGGTTAGGCAATGTACTGTATGTATTTGACAAACCATAATGCTTACAATAACATTTTTAGCTACTGGTAGTAACATTTTTCCAACACTCAAGAATGCATTAGGCCCACATATGTTGCCTTGCTCTCCTCAGTGGATCAATATTCCATTTAGAGGATTTTTTTCTTTGTATTGAGGCTAAGTCTCTCAATAAAAAAAAGTCCAGTGATTTGTGTCCCAAAGCAGTGTTTATTTAGTTTGACATTGTGGTAAAACATTAGGACTGTAAAGAAATGAGGAATGCAACAACTTGCCATGGAAACTAAATAAACCTAGTTTGTCCATTAGGTTAAAATAAAAATTTTAAAGAATACTTTCACATTACAAGGAATAAAATTAAATAAATCAGAACCCTTCCATTTCACTTTAAGAAAAAAGTTAAAAAAAATATAAACGTTAAAAAAGTTTGTACGTCGTCAAACCCACTAAGGACCCATGAGTAAAAGCATACAAGGAAACAAAGAAACATGTCATGGACCCCCAAAAAACTCCATAACAATGAAAAAATACAACAAAGACACTAAAGCTTTTGTACTTAAATAAAATAAGTATGAGTGCATGTGTGTGTAATATGCAACAACCAGCAGCAGCAACTGAGGCAACAATTTCTTAATTGCAGAAAACGAAAAGCAAACCAAATGAGTCCCAAACTCAGTACTTGTATAATTTATCACTCCCACTTAAATAATAAAAACAATAATTTCCTATAACAAAGCGAAAAACAGAAGAAAACTTTGATTACCTGAACTACTGCTTCTTGGAGAAGAGCTTTAACACTGCTAATTGGACCTGCGGTGGCAAGGCTAGCCCTCAACCACAGTCACCAGCCCAGGGGTGATGTGTATTGAGGGGAAGGGGCAAGGGCTGAGCATGTGCTGATGTGACAGATGATGCTTACCTGGACAGCTGACCAGTTCCATCTGTGACATGTCTAAGCTGGACCAACACATTCTTTTCTTGGGCCTCCTCAGGTGTGGGCTCCAGTGAGGCCAGCACAAATATTTTGAACAGTACACCTGTTGTCCTTTATGTAACGTAATGACAGCATAATGATATACCATATCTGATATTATAAAGAATAAATATTAAATCATATCCTTTCATCAATTTTGAGAAATATGTACGTTCCTTTCAAAATACATTGTCCCTTTGATGTATAGAAGGCCTATGTTCTTCTAGACAGTTCAATTTCTTTATTAATTGTATTTCTCCTCCCAGCTTTTTCACTGTCATCTGATTGTGTAAGTGTAATGCTGTATGAATCTGATGATCTAATGTCGACTGGGCCACGGGATGGCCTCATTAATAAAGCATGTCCCAGTGAGCTCTGATAAACTTCTACATACTTGCAGTGTCAATAGGCACTTGGGCACTGGGGCAGTTATTGGAAATACACCACACAAGTAGCAAGCATTTGACTGTTCACAAATACCGGGACTTAGGGCGGACTCTCAACATCCAACCTGTCCTGGGAATGCCTTGGGATCACCCAAGAAGAAGCGAACAAAGCAGCTAGATAGTCGGGTGTCTGGGGTACTTAATCAGCCTACTATCACCATGACCTAGAACAGGATAAATGGCAGAAAATGGACTGTCCTTAAGTGGCAAGGTGGAATGTCCCAAAGCACATAGTAATTTTCTAATGAATGTTAAACCATAAAAACATTCAACTAACTTTGTAACAATTAGCAGCATTATGGAGAACAAAGGGAATCCTAATCTACCTTGTCTAATCTACTCAGACCTAAATGGTGGCACGTCCGCAATCCACGCCTCCTAATAACATTCAGATTTGTTGATTAAGTCTGGAGGCAAGGAAGGGACATGAGTCCCATTTGTTTTATTTAATTCATGAAAGAACTTTATTATTACAATTATTATTGACATGATATGACTTATAGAATTAAAGTCCCATAAAGAATGTCGATATTTCCCTATTACCAGCAAATGTCTTTCTTTTCTTGGACCATCTCTTTTAACTGTTTTGGGAAGGTGCTGTGCATGGAGATTGTTTGGAGAATATTATTTCCATGTCCTCACATCCCCTGCAGTTTCCAATATATCATCACATTGATAGGACCCAGGATAAATATACAGAATATTGTTTGAGCCCTTCCACATTCTTTTTAGCCATTTTGTCCTTTTATCCTTCTCCATTCTCCCCATTTTCCTCTCACCTCCCATCAATTACTGCAGGCCTCTGACACAGCCAATTTAAAAGCAACTAAAATATTTCTATCCCGCATTAAGGGTCCGTTCCTCAGATGGGTGACTGTGATGTGGAGTCTTGTTAGTGTCTGACCCTCGGGGAGTCTTGCACAGGTGGGAAACCATCAAGATGAATCTGCGGCAACAACAGCAAACATATAGCTGCACGCCTGCTTTCAATTTACATCTGCTCCCTGTTACTCTCCAAGCCCGAGAACATAATGAGCACAAACAACTCAGAGAAAAATTAGATAAATGAGGGCTATAATTGTGTTTGGAATTGCAATTACTGTTATCACCGCCTTTTGTTGCAGGGATTTAGTGTATCCAGATGTGCAAATGGGAAAGACTGCCATTGTTTGAGTGGACTGGATCAACCCTACTCTGAGCTTCCAGCTGTATCAACTTGTAATTACTGATTTTTATTGACCAACCACAGCTGGTGCTGAGAAATAACAAGTAGTCTCAGACTTTGCAGTCAGCGAACTTATCTAAAGGCTACATGAGTCATCTCAGGATTGCTAAGACACTGACCAAGGCAATCTCACAGTAGGGCAGAGTCACTATTTTTACTATTTTGCTCATTTACCCATAACATGTTGAGCCCAGGACTGTGAAACTTAACCTCAGACTTTGACATGTCAATGATGAATACTTAATTGAATAAAATCCACAAACTATTTGTGCTGTATATAAAGTACAATGTAGTTCAATGCAGTGTTAATTTTGGCAGCTATTTTAGATTTAGTCTTGATCTTTAGACGAAAATGCTTCTTAGTTTTAGTCATTTTTATCCTTCATAGTTCTAGTCTAGTTTTAGTCAACAACAACTTCAAACGTTTTAGTCGACAAAAAGTCATAAAATTTTATTCAAAGTGTTTTCTGTCTTTAAACTAAACACATTCATTACCATTAAAATCACACTAGTGCTGAAACAATTAGTCAACAATCACTATGCCTACCTGGCCTCAGAGCTAAGAAATCATACACAGATATCTTCTAAATAAATTGCTGTGTAATCTTAGTAACAACAGACTAGATAGTGATTGCAATGCATGTTCAGGGCTTTCCATTAAGCTCTCTTTGGTAAGGACTGGAGTAAGGACAAGAAAGTGAAAACGGATCGAGCATAATTACAAGTTGCTTGTCCAAATATTGTTCATTATATTTATTCATATATATTTATATTTATATATATTAATTATAAATAAATGAACTCACAGGCTATAAACGTTACAGCAGCAACATGTGATGCGCATTTAGACACATGAAAAGCCAACATTGTTGTTCCCCATATGTTTCACTCGAACGATAGGACAAATAAATGACAAAGCATTCCACTTGTCCGACCAAAACGTTTACTTGTCCCGAACAAGTTATAACGTTAATTGTCGAGCCCTGCATGTTTCACTCACAAGCTTTGAAGCTAGCGAACTGACGTTAGCTAACACATTAACCCAGCCAACATTAGCCTGGAAGCCAGGTTTATTCATTCATTTATTACCACAAACTGAAAACTTTTTTTGGACAAAAACAGCCAGGCTAAGCCAATGGGGCTTGCTAGCAAATTTGCCACAAGTTGACGCAGCCGACTGCCCAGTAACGTAAGTGACTTTATGTTAGCAAATGTATATACCTAGTTAACATTAGGACTTACAGTTAGCGTCTTCAAGTGTCTTTTCAGGTTGGTTGTATCTTCCCACCTAATTTGTAGCCACAGGGCGTCTCTCCGTCTCCCGTTACTGCAGTGCATTGTGTTTCATTTCTGCCGAATTATAAATAGTGTGTCCACAGATCTATGCTGTTATTCTCATGCTGTTGTCATTAGCTCACTGTTGGTTTGGTACAGCATCAGCTGCGATTCTGGGAATCTGCACACGTCAATCGATGACATTGATGCATTGTTAATATTTTGACAGACAGACTAGACGCACAATTGGGGGGAAATATGCATTTTATGAATGTCTGATAGCCAAACATTAACATTTTAGTCCCGTCTCGTCTCGTCAATGAAAACAAAACACACATTTCGTCATAGTTTTTATTATCAAATATCTATTTTTGTCTCTGCACATAGTCCTAGACCATAGACCACAGAGTCCTCAGATTATGAAACATATTTCTTTGTTAAAGGGGCACTTTACAAATTTTACTCAGTTTACTCATCACGATGAGAACTACACCTGTAAAAACAGCTTTCTATGGAAATATGCAAGTTGAATTTCAGTTAGTTTATAGGAATTGTTGCATCCAGCTTGACCCATACTAATTGCTAATAAACACCACCATTCTTTTAATAATCTGTTTCACTAGCCTTCGTTCCAAATGTTTTTTAACCCATGTATTAAAAGAGCTGTACGTGGCGGACAAGTAAGGCTTGGTGCCAATTTGAACCAGTGGCCAACCCCGGTACTGCAACTAAAAAAATCTCCTGAGGCCGTAGAGCATTTTCCCCATAGACTGCACATCTGTACAAATGTTGACAGGACACCTCCAACTTCAAGCAAGGTCAAGGGAAAGAGACACTAACGTTTATACATACTTGATTTTTGCAAAAAGCTGAAAAGTCATACTGGGGTTTTGAGCTCCTTCAATTTTAACAAAGATATAACAATGATTTGTTGCATTCAACAACTACATTTCCCATGAGGTTTTGATAGATGGCTTAATGGATTATGATACATTTAAGAGCTAAAAGTTACATACTCTTTGTAGTTAATGACAGGAGGCCTACAAATGATGTAATTCAGTACAGCCTTTATGCCATGTGAAACTGCAGGCAAATCCACTGCCTGGTCTTCATCTTCTTTCCTCTGTAAAACAACACCACTGACCTATGGTCACTAGTAACAGAAGTCAGGGACTCCATCTGGCTTGAAGAGAGAATCCAGTTATCCCTAACCCTACTATCAGTGTGCCGTTAGTGACTGAATTTGAAATGTGACTATTTCCTCTGAATATGGTCTTGCTCTCTGAGTTGCAGTGATCGCTACTGCTGTGTCATGCTGCCACTAAGTACAGTATGTTCTGGTCCTGCTAGAACTATCACTTATATCCATCTATAGACTGTAAATCACCTTTACTTTTTCATTATTCTTTTTAGTGTGACATATTAACTCCCCTTGCAAATAACTGCTGTTTTGTATTCATTGTTTTAGTTTCATTTTTCTATTTTATTTATACATTTAGTATACTGTTATAAAGTTATAATGTATAATGCTTATTCTGAGGGCCAAATAGATAAGACAGGTTGGACATCTGACAGTTTTTGTAATTGCGTCATAATAATCTGGAAAATATAATCCCACAAATAAAAAACGAGACAGTTGTACACGTCATACTTTGGTACTTACACTTATTTTAGCTTTTATACTTTATATCCACTGTGTACTTAATTTATTTTACCTGTATTACAGTGTATTATATTCTGATTTGCTTAGTACTTCTATTCCTGTGTGCACTGACAAAGGCGAGCTGCTGTAACAAAAGAGTTTCCCCTCGGGGATCAATAAAGTATTTCTGATTCTGATACTTTCTTTCTTGGAAACAGGCTTAGCTAATGTAATGCTAATAAATAAATTTAATTATGTGGCAACCAATAAGTTCTAAAATGCTGTCTTCCTTCTAAGTCAAACATTTGCTATAGGGCCCTTCTTTCTTCCTAGGGACCCATCTTGGCTGTCCAAAGTCTTGAAATGTGCTCAGAAAATTCCCTGATGACAAAGTACATTGATCCCTGATTTTAGTTAATTGGAAAATTGCTAGAGTACAAAAAGGCGTTTATTTGATTTCTTGCTGATAATTAGATTAGAAGAGCGAAACCACTGCCGTGTCTGTCAAAATGAAACTACATTTAGGAGACGATTCGTTTAGCATAAAGGCTAGAAACAAGGGAAACAGCTAGCCTGGCTCTCTCCAAAGTGCAATGTCTTCCTGGAGCCTGGTAACCTCACGTGACGACAAGACGTTCCAAGAAATAGTGCGGCACATATCCCCCATGAAACCACAGCCTCATCATTTTACACTTCAGTTTTTTTATTAAAATTAAACAAACAAGATATAAGGTGCTGGTGGGTGGGTATTTTTGGACAGAGCCAGGCTAGCTGTGTCTCCCTGTTTCCAGTCTTTATGCTAAGCTAAGCCAATCAACTCCTGGCTCCAGCTTCATATTTAGCAGACAGACATGAGAGTGGTATTGATCTTCTCATCAACTCTTGACAAGAAAGGGAATAAGCGTATTTGCCATTCCTGTGTTTGAACTTTTCCTTTAAAACACCCACCATATAATTGCAATAATAATTGCTCTGTATGACTCTGACCAGGGACCTTTGTTGCATGTCAACCCTCATCTCTCTTCTCTTATTTTCTGCTGCTCTCTACTGTCCTTTGCTGTGTTGACATACTGCAACATTTCCTTAGTTTTATGGGATGACTTCTTGGAGTCTCAGCTGGTTGCCTGGCAACGTCATAGTGATGACGAGAATCCAGGAACTCAATGTACCCGGCCGCTGGCCAAGAAATTGTTCCACTACGTACTCTGTAAAACCACAACTTGTCATTTTTACATTTCTGTTTGTGGATTAAACAAAGGAGATATAACATGTTAATTGGTGAGATTTTTTTAACTTTAAAGAGCCAGGCTAGCTGTTTTCCCCTGCTTCCAGTCTTTATGCTAAGCTAAGCTAATTACCTCCTGGCTCTAGCACCATCTCACCCACTCTCTCTCTCTCTCTCTCTCTCTCTCTCTCTCTCTCTCTCTCCAAGGTTTCTGCCTCTTAAAGGAAGTTTTTCCTTGCCACTGTCGCCAAATGCTCGCTCATGGTGGGATTTGTTGGGTCTCTGTAAATAATATTACAAAGAGTACGGTCTAGACCTGCTCTGTAGGAAAAGTGCAATGAGATAACTAATGTTATGAATTGGCGCTATATATATATAAAATTGAATTGAATAATTACATACAGACAGCAGTATCAATCTTCTCATCTAACTCTTAGCAAGAAAGCAAATAAGCATATAATGTAAAGGTTTGATATTTAATTAAAATGCTTGTAGGTGGTGGTTAAATTTTCATCAGTTATATACTGTACATGTGACCAAAAGCCCCCTGTACTTTTATAAATCAATAGTAATTTTATCTTCAGACTTTCATTTCCTCCTTTAAACCTAAATACTGGTTGTCAATTAAAAAATGAAAAACATCTTATACACCAGAATCAAAACTCAGCTTAATTAAAGTGGTTGCGTTAGTTGTCATATAGTGAGCTTCGAGTCCTTGTATTAAGATTTCTTCAAACACACTGCATGGAAAAAGAAACATGATTAATAAAATCGTAATCTTCATGTATTACAAAATATAAAGCAAGTGCAACAAAAATATTGTTGACATCCACAGTCTTCCAAAGTACCCACACACCCTGCCAAAAGCTGACCCATATCATTAAGGCGGTACTGGGAGGAAGGGGATTCTCCAGAGATCACAAACCCTCTCTGAAGCTGCTGGGAGGGTTGGCCATCCAACTCCACTAACAGGGTGCCAGAGAGGACCTTTTTGGGTTTTTAATAGAGAGCCCCCTTTACTCCACGCACGCGTGCACACACACACACACATACTTCCATGATGAAAGCTTTTTGGGAGAATGTTTCATCTCAGTGTGCCTTCAGTGAGATAGGAAGAGCAGGAGTACAAGTTTGAAGATATCTTTATGTGTGAGGTCTGTGTGTGTGTGTGTGTGTGTGTGTGCTTAAATGTGAAGTGTTTGTAGTGTGTTTGTGTGTGTGTGTGTATGTGTGTGTCTGCATGCGCCCTGAGCTAGCTCCTCACCAGAGTACGAGTTTCACACGCATTTCATTTCCAGCAGTCAGCATCAATTCAAACCCTCAAAGGAATTAACTCTATCTACCTGCTTGTCGTTTTCTCGTGTCGCTCCAGGTGCATCTCATGCACACACACTTATGCACTCACACACATTTTCCTTTGAAGGTTTTCCGTCTCCCCAGTCAGTATGCAGGGAAGATAAGACGTGCTGGAGAAAAGAGAAGTCACAGTGATGGATGGTGTGCACAGCTGCCACACAATGCTATACTATTAATGTGTTATTGATTAATGTCTGTCACTGGCCTCCCACTACATAAGAACCCACACACACATTCCTGCCCAGCACCACATCTCCATGCTATCATTATGCCCCTGAAGGGTTACGTTAGCACAGTGTTAAAAATAGTTCCACCTACGTAGGAGTTTGGAGGCTGGTGTCAGTATTTGTAAGTTGAAGATGATGATACAGCTGAAAATACTGCACACATGTTGTAATATTATCTGCATTTTTATAGCATCTCCTGTAAATGTGTGATGCTCTGTTTTTAAAATGACCATTCAGTGTGGCTATGACAGTTGGCTGGTCACTGTCCAACAATTCACTCATAGAAAAATACTGAATATCTGCAACTACTGGCCATGAAATTTGGTGTGGATAATTATTATCTCTAGAAAATTATTTTAATTAGGCTTTTTCCACAATAGGAAACAAAGTACTCCACTGATTTAGCATTGCACTCAAGACAAGATATTGTCTTTTTAATTACTCATTCCTCTTCTTTGTCAAAACATGGCGCCTACATTGTCCACAATGCAACTCGACTGCTGATAGTTTGGTTTGGAGCCTCCAGCCTGCAGCTGAGATGAGCAGCAGGCTACAGGGGTCTGGTGAGCTCACTTCTTTCTAACTCCACACCAACAGATTTGCAGATGGGATGGCTGTGGCTTAGAGGTAGAGCGGGTAGTCCACTAATTGGAAGATCCCGGCTGCCACATGTGGAAGTGTCCTTGGGCAAGATACTGAACCCCAAATTGTTGTGTGAGTGTGTGTGAATGATTAGTTTCTTTGTTCTGATGAGCAGTTGGCATCTTGCATGGCAGACTCTGCCATCAGTGTTTGAATGGGGTGAATGTGATATGTAGTGTGTGAAGTGCTTTGAGTGGTCAGAAGACTAGAAAGGCGCTATACAAGTACAGTTCATTTACCATAAACTTAACCAAGTAGTTTCAGTTGACTAAAATTGCCTAACATTAACCATAGCAGACCAAAAAACCCATATGAATTATTTTGGGAGACAATACTGGTTACACTCGTGCAGGATTAAGCATTTACTAATTCTTCACTTTACAAATGGATATGAATGACATCACAGATTAATGTTCAATACATGAGGGATTAAGGATGAGCAACCTCTTGTCCATAACACTAAATGTTAGTGTGGAAGTTTGGCTATCCAAGCTGTATCAAAACCTAATAGCATTACATTTTCATCTATTCTAAAATGACTCATATGCCCCATCCAGTAAAGTCACTGCAAGCTGACATACTGTATTTACAAATCATTAGCTAATCATTAATTATGTTAAAAAGCACAGATGTTGATGATTAATTCACTGCTGGCATCTTCAAACCACTAAGTGTGATGATGTTAGAAGCTTGTGCATTTGTTTGTTAGTTCATGAGGAACTTTATTGTTCAGAATCTGGAAAATTGTCATCACTACTCACAACAAAGTAAATTAAAATCAACACAATTAACAGACAAAAAATAAAAACATCAACAATATAACTTTAAGAGATATACACGCAAAACAATTTATCATTACATACAGAGGGGCTAAGTGCACAGTTTGGTTGGAGATGAAAGCTGATAAGGTTCACTGATCACTAATATGGGTGGTACCTTGATGCTGGAGTTCCTTCCATTAAATTTGCTGAGCACATTGGGGTTCAGCAGATTTCATGGAATAAACTCTTGATGGAATAAATACTGAAGTTGTACCATAACTGTTAAAAATGATATATTTATACTATATACACATTTAAACATTTTCAAATGCCTTCAACACAATCGAGCTCCATCTCCTGGATTATTGACTACCTGACAGACAGGCCGCAGTCTGTGCAGCTGCGGAACTGCATGTCTGACACTGTGATGAGCAGCACAGGAGCACCGCAAGGGACCGTCTTGTCGCCTCTGTTGTTCGCTTTATACACCTGAGACTTTCAGTACAGTCCTGTCATCTGCAGAAATTCTGGGTGTTTCAAAAGTAGACAGGAGTTGGAGTACAGGGACCTGAACAAACTGAGTGTACCCACCATGAACTCCTCACTGGCAGACTCTACTTCCTGAGGAAACTCAGGTCATTTAATGTGATTTGACAAGATTTTACAGATCTTTCCTCAGTCTGTTGTTGCAAGTGCAATTTTATTTGCTGCAATGTGCTGGGGCAGTGGCTTCAGACCCTGTGACCAAAACAAACTGAACAAACTGATCAGAAAGGCCGACTATGTTCTGGGAACCACCCTGGAGCCGTTAGAGGTGGTGGCGGAGAAGAGGATGCTGCACAAACATTCTTTTAACGACCTCCTGGTCAAACAGCAGAGCACTTTCAGTAACAGACTGATTCAGCTCTGCTGTGACAAGGACCGCTACAGGAGGTCCTTCCTGCCAGCTGCCAACAAACAGTCCCCTCTGAGGCAGGACAGGGGGGTCGGCGGGCAAAGACTAATACACACACTCTCACCCTGGACTCATACATCTTTCAATTATCTGATCCATAACTGCACTACAACTTTACAGTATACTTGCATTTAATTCCACCTAATTAGGTTTTACTTGGCTACCACTGCACAGCATTACACATGTGTATAAGTACAATAAAAATTCTCTCACTTATTTAAGATATTGTTGATGAAGTACTGTGTAGTTTGTTGCTCATTATCTTTGTCTTTTTTCTAATTATTATTTCAGTCCATTTTGAAAGCAAAAACAATCATTCTGCATTTGGAGCAGAGCGGACAAAATCAACTCCAGTCGTCAGGCCCATTCAGCTATTAAAGAACACCTCATTAACACACTCTAATCAGTTACTACAACAGGAACCTCTGGGAGTTTCTGAGGACTGGAACCACTGACTTAGCAGAAATGTCAATGGTAAGACCCATCTAGGGCATGGATGGATTACCAAATGGGTCCACAGGGCACAGGCCCTAAGTCACAGCCTCTGTGTGAAGTGACTGCTGTTGATGTTTCTAACTAAAAAAACAAGGGCTAAAAATCCCTCTGAAAAACTGAAGGAATAGCCAAAACATTCCTTTTGATGTTGTCACAAGAAAGAAACTGTCATGACAGCTTTATAAGGAGTGTGAATGTTTGGGTCCAGTTCAGTTCAGAAATCCTAAAACTTGACTTGACTGTAGATGTGGTTTCACCTGACCACCAAAGATGGTGGTTTTTCCTGTCGGAAAAATGGGCACCTTTTCATTTACCTCTGTTACTCGACTGAACTAATATTTTCCTGCTGGAAAAAAGCTGTCAAATGTGGCAATGGTGTGAAGTAATAATAATAAATAATAATAAAACTTTATTTATAGACCACTTATCAAAGCAAAGTACAAAGTGCTTCACAACAAGAGAAATAAAATACCACAGTGAATGACGAAATATAAAGAAATAAAATACATAAAATACACAAAAGCAATAAAATAAACAGCCAGTTCAGGTAAAATCAGGATCTGCTTTCAGATAAAAATGTGTTTTGAGACGAGACTTAAACGAAGACACTGACTCAGACAACCTAATGTCTTCGGGCAAGTTGTTCCAGAGCCTCGGGGCCCTGATGGCAAAAGCTCTGTCCCCCTTAGTTTTCATCCTGGACTCAGGAACAGACAGGAGACCCCTGCCCGAAGAGCTCAAACTACGTGAAGGTTCATAAGGGATTACAAGGTCTAAAATATAATCTGGGGCCAAGAGACATCACGACACAAACCGCCCTCTTTGGTCAACAAAGATATTAGTTCAATCGAGTAACAGTGGTAAATGAAAAGCTGACTGCCCATTATTCCGAAACCCCAATAGTGTGAAAAATGTCCCATTGGACCAAAAGCCCAGTTGTCAGACAGCCTATTAAGTCCATTGATGTTGTTAGTTCAGTGACTGTCGTCCCTGTCCATCGTGCTGAATGGGCACAATTATGATGATTATTATTATTTTTAATAGAGGTCTCTGGTCTGGTCCCATCTTGTGAGCATCCACCTCTCTCTCTCTTTTTTCAATGAAAAAGATAATCGATGCATGATGCGTGCAAAATGCGTACTATATGTTTTGCTAACCCTGTACTAAGTATTTTTCAGTTTTGGTGCAATGGTTTGGACTTGTGCTTTTAATGACTGTAGAAGCACCAGAATCTTTACCTTGATGAATTTTATAAATAGCAGGGCCATGGATAACTTATGTACTGACACTTCCCAACAGACACACACACAGCGGAGCCTCGCTGAGCCACTAACATTAGCTCAGCTACAACACAGGTACGACACAGAAACTTTTACAAAGGGCCATGAATGTGCTTCTAGTGACTGTCAAAGCTCCAGCGGACTCTGTGTTTCCAGCGCAGACACGGAGAGGCTGACATCGGCTGCTCATGGTTGGTTAGGGCTGCCACGCTGACTACCAACTCTATATGGCTGTGGTGGTCAGTCTGTCACTCTGGTCGGTGTTACCTCCCGTGTTACACACTGACCACGCCTCCTGCAGCGGTTGTGCAGAGCCACTTTGCTGCATTTTTTAAAATATGCTGGGGGGGAGGGGGCTAGCAGAATTTAGGGGTTTAGTTACACTTTAAGCAGATATAATGATTACCACTTTCCCAATTTTAGTTTAGGGTGTTAGCATGCTAACATTTGCAAATTAGCTCTATACACAAAATACAGCTGAGGCTAATGGGAATGTCATTAGTTTTGAAGGTATTTGGTCATAAATCAAAGTATTGCACTGTAGGCATTGTTGACGCTCCTGAGCCTGGAGCAAATTCTCCCGTGACAACTGCCCTAACGTATGGAGTTTTGCTCTCAGGTCCAGGACGTGCTGAACTTCGTTTTTACTGGGGCTTGGACCCTCCTCCCAGTTTTCTCTAACTAGGTCCAGGACCCCCCATGGGTTTCTGCCAAACAGCAGCTCAAAGGGAGAAAATCCCGCGGAGGCCTGAGGCACCTCCAGCACTGACCTGAAACAGTGCCTGCACCACACTCTTTGCCCAGATTGTGCGCAATGGCACTGCTTTGGGATATGGAGTCGCATAGTCCACTAACACTAGCAAAAAGCGATATCCACGTGCGCTCCGGTAAAATGGCCCAATGAGGTCCATACCTAGGCGTTCAAATGGGACCTCCATCAATGGTAATGGGCGCAAAGGCGCTCTCGGGATGGCTGGTTGGTTAACCATCATTCGGGACAAGACGCACACCAACGGCGAACGTCTCCCCAAATCCCAGGCCAATAGAATCGGGCCATTATCTGGTCTAGTGTTTTATTACACCCCATATGCCCGGCCATCGGGTTGTAATGAGCTGCCTGGAAAACTGTTTCCCGACGGCTTTTTGGTACGCCTGTCTGAGTGTCACGACTCACTCTGTACAGTCTGTCCCTGATCACTGAAAAGTGTGGATATGACTAGGCTGCATCAGGACGCACCACATGACCATCAATTCTTGTCACCTGGTCGAAGGTAAAGCGTAGAGTGTCGTCACGAGACTGCTCCAGTGGAAAATCTTCCATGAAGGGTAACACAGGAGCCTGTGGCGTCTCCTGTGGAGGTGCCGCCGGTTCCTCCTCCCCATCTGCAGCATCAGACAACCTCGCGTCACCAGTAAGCACAGCACACACATCCCATGTCCCTGACGGTCGTGAACGCACCCCCACACAGTGCCTCACTAGCCTATCAAACCCAAGCCAATCTGTACCCAAAATCAGGGGGTGCATCAGGCGGGAACTAACCGCTGCCTTAACACTAAACTTTCTCCCTTGATGTCTAATTTCCACCGGCACTACAGGGTATCTGTGAATATCCCCATGTACACACTTAATATCCACCCAGCAAGCCTCCACCAAAGCCCCGGGTCGAACCAGGTTCTGGTGAATAATGGACTGCGTGCAGCCCGAATCCACCATTGCCCGGTGTATACCCCCTTGGATTCTTACCGGAACACAGTATGTCGCCCCTGGGCCGGGGGAGGGTGTTGGAGAGCCAGCAACCCGAATGACTTGTGCGACCTCCATGAGTGGGCAGTCACGTCGGCAGTGTCTGGGCTGCCCACACCTCCAGCACTCCTGCCCCAGCGTTCGAGGAGCCCCCTGCAGGTCATGAGCCGCAACTGTAGCAGCTGGACCCTGGGAGAGAGAGAAAGAGAAGAGAGAGGGTTAGCGCGTGGCATGGGGCTGGGACGTGCAGGTGGTCCTTGCAGCGGCCCCATGCACCTTCTCCGCGGTGCTGGTGCAGCCTCCAAGGGGCGGTCCTGCAGTGTCGGGCTTCGGGGGTGTACACCCAGGTAATCCTCTGCCAGTGTGACCGCCACCGTCAGATCCACGGGGTGGTGGCACTTCACCCACTCGGCCACCCCGGTAGAATTGCTCCTTACGAACGGGCGATCAGCGGGCCCCAGCCTCATGCTCCGGAACCGGCGGCGGTGATCTTCGCTGGAGAATCCCAGCCGATCTAGCACGGCCCTCCTCACGTCAGAGAAGCTCCGCTGTGCGGATGCCGGAAGTCCGAGCGCCGCTGTCTGCGCTTCCCCGAACAGCAGTGGCAGCAGCCGCACAGACCACTCTGTCGCCGGCCATCCACATGCCACTGCCGTCGCCTGGTGTCCCGGCTGGGACACCAGGCTTGCCAGCACCTGGGTCTGCTTATCTGCCTGTTCCTGCATCCTTTCCAGCTGCTGCCTATTCACCGCCACCTGCTCCTGGTGCATCGCCGCGATTTCACCCAGCATCTGGGCCAGCATCGCCACCGGCTGCACTTGCTGCAGATCCGTCATTGTAATCTCAGAAGCCAAGTTACGCCAATTGTAGCGTAATCGTGCTACCGTGAGTTCCTCTTGGCCCTGAGACGCCACGCTGAGACCAGGGTTTCAGTGTACGTTCTTCATTTATTTCCTTCTTTTCTGTCCACACGCTCTTTCTCTTCATCCGTCCTCTCTCCAACTGCCTCTCCTTCTCTCCCCTTGTGTCCAGCATGCTACTGTATTTAAGGAGAGAATAATTAGTTAACCAGGTTCAGCTGTGCCAATTATCTCTCCTTGATGCTGCTCACCTGAGCAACTCCCCCACCTCTCCCTCTGCAGCTTAAAGCTACCCATAATCACCTCCACATGCACAAATTCTTTTTTTCTTGTTTTCCCTCTTGTCCTGTTCTTGTCCTGTTCTACTTCCAGCTCACAGTCTGTGTTCATAATGGAAACTCAAGCTAGTATGTATCCAATGCTGATTCTGGGAAATGGAATGCCGCCACTGAAGCATCAAATTCTATGAAAAATGGAATTCCTTCCAATAGAAGCTAAAGCATGTTCTTGGTTGACCTTTGACTTGAGGCACTTCGCTCTTTTCCACTCTTCTGATTGAACTTTCATTGTATTCAAATCTTGAGAGGAGTTCTTAAAATCAGTGCCTGCAGGTACTTGTGAAAAGAAAAACAATATATTGCCTATACTGGAAGCTTCACAAAAGAGCTCTTAACTAATGTGAGTATCCCAAGTTTTTATTTCCACTCAGATTCCTCAATGAGAGATTACTTAGTTTTATTGTACCTTGCAGGGTAATATAAAATCTATAGTATGTCTAGAACCTTGTCTCCAAATATGTTTATTTATTATTATTAATTATTATTTGGATTTTTTCCCAATCCAGTTAGTATTAAATTTTATTTATTTATTTATTTAGCGCCAATTCATAACAGGAGTTATCTCATTGCACTTTTCCTATAGAGCAGGTCTAGACCGTACTCTTTATAATATTATTTACAAAGACCCAACAAATCCCGAGCAAGCACTTGGCGACAGTGGCAAGGAAAAACTTCCTTTTAAGAGACAGAAACCTCGAGCAGAACCAGACTCAGGAGCATACAGTAGCACAATGCAAATTCAACCTAGAATTTTAAAATAATAATAATGTAATGGTAATATTAATATTACTAAAATGAATATTAACAAAATAATAATAGGAATTATAATGATAGGAATTATAATGATAATAATAGTAATAAGACTAATAATAATAATTGTAATAGCGGTTGCTGAGCAGGAACACGGGGGCAGCAGGAGGTCGACAATCACAGATCCAGACTCTGCAGCTCCGGAGAAATACCTGCTGAAAGCGACAGAAGAAGAGAGGAGAGAGACGCGCACAAAACTACGGGAGAGAGAAGATGTCGAGTTAGTAACATGTAGTAATGGGATAAAAATGCATACAGATGGAGAGGGAGAGGAGGAGAGCGGTGCATCATGGGAAGTCTCCCGGTAGTCTAGGCCTATAGCAGCATAACTAAGGGATGGTTCAGGACTCACTGAAGCCAGCCCTAACTTTAAGCTATCAAAGAGGAAAGTCCTCTCGTCCCCGGAGCGGATGAGAGGACAAGTATGTTAATAATTTGATACATCCCGTCTTGTGCTTCAAGTTTGACTCAATCTTTTGCAAACCTTAACTAAGTGCTTTAAGCTGCCTAAAAATAACCAGAAACTGTTCTTCATGCTTTAGTTGACAGTAAACAGTTTACAGATACGTTCAATATAAAAACTTCAGTAACACTTTATTTGAAGGAATGTGCATAAGACTGACATGACACTGTCATAACCATGACATGACGTGTCATGAACATGAAGGAGTCTTAATGAAGGTTTATGACTGTTGTCATTAAGTGTCATTTGGTCAATTATGTCACTTTTAATGCAAAGTTGACATTGTTTGAGATGTCTTTGTTATGACAACTTGACATTAACCAAGAAAACATAACCTGTCATAAACTTGCCATATCAGGCCTAATTATCAAACTTAAAGAAACTATTTAGCTTTATGTGTTAACATTACATTATACTGTCATATGTGCTTGGTTTTGACAATGACTGTCATGAGACCATTATAATTGTGTCATGAATTATTCCCTTGACCTCAAGTGGAACCATGTGAACTTGTCATAAAGATGTCAGTAAGTTTTATTACACTGTCAAATGCTTTTATAACGGTGTCATGAATAATTCGCTTGACCTCAAGTAAAGTGGAACCATTTTGACTTGTCATAAAGATGTCAGCAATGTTATGAGGGCAGTTTGATGACAGAGTACAGTACCAAGGTGATTTATGGAGTTTCTTCATGGACAGATAGCTATACTGTAAAAGTAATGTTAGCTAACCTAACCACATTGGTGGTGGTTGAGGTGAATTTCCCCCCTTCACTGTGAAGTACTTTGGGTATCAAAATAAAACGCTAACGTTATTATTAATACAACTGCTAACTGCTGCTAATTGTAACTGTTAGCTGCTGTTAGCTAGTTAGCTCGGTTAGACACAGTCATTTTGTCTTGGTAAATGTCAAGTTGTCATGACAAAGACATCTCAGACAATGTCAACTTTACATTAAAAGTGACAATAGATTGAATGACACTTAATGACAACAGTCACAAACCTTCATAAAGACTCCTTCATGTTCATGACATGTCATGTCATGGTTATAACAGTGTCATGTCAGTCTTATGCATCCACCTTCAAATAAAGTGTTACCAAAACTTCCTTGTAAAACATGTAATCCATTACATTAACTACAAATACATATTTGCTAATGGAAATTAGTTCTATATGAATGTACATTGTAGGTGGCAGGGTTGACAGTGCCATTCAAGTCTAATGTCATGTTGTTTAATTTTTAGTCACCACCTCATTCTTAAGTGGTCAAAGCTGTCAGTGTTATGATGCAATACCTTTTTACTGCACCACATTCTTATGAAAATACCTTGAAATAAATAGCATTCTTCCTTGGGGATATTGAGAGGCAAGACATCAAAGGAGTGTGGTGCACTGAAGGTGAGCACACTCCTCGCATTAAATAATACAGCTATAAAGATCAAAATTTAATGCATCGCCTACTTATCATGACTCATTTGTGATTTAAAGCACTTCTCCAGGAATAAAAAGAGGCTAATTTCAGAATGAAGATCATGCCCAGATTGCCTGAAAGAAGAGTGATAGCAGGTTTGAACTGTTATTTTTGTGGTAGAACAAAGGTAAGATATTCTGAGCCTATTTTAATGTCTCTCTGAAATGAATTAAGCCCATTAAATATGGGGGTTTATTGATGCAGAACTTTTTGCCCCCTAAATCAGTGCTTATTTGATCTTACATAAAGGAGTTATCTCCCTGTACTGGCTCTGCTCACTTCTTATAGGGAATTTAACAAGTATATCAAACACATGAAACTCATCATCTCAACAGATTCAGCCATGCTAATGCTGTAATCCAATTAGCATAGTCATGTTTGTAGATTATGTGCATTCACTCTAGACTTTCAAACCATGTTAGTCTGCAAAAACACACAGCATGAAAAGACTATGAAGATAATATCAATATTCTCATAATGTGATATTTTGACCCCACTAGTGTGTCCCTCTGAAACACTGTGGGGATGTTAAATTATTCAGAGAACACCATGCTCTAGTGTTGTCATTTGGGTTAATCTTCAGGTTAAAAACCAGTTCTTATTGACGCAGGGAGAGGTACAGATGCTGTATTGTATTGTATTACATTATTGGCTCAAATATAAAATAACATTGATTATAAGACAACCCCCTTTTCCAACAGCTGTTCAGCCAATCAAATACATGCATGTGCACATTCCTGGGGGATAGTTTGTAATGTCGAGACCGTAGTTCTACCATTTACCTGGAGATCGTCGCAACGAAAGAAGTTTTTGCCGATGTGACTTTTTGAGAGAGTTGTGATATCCTCTTTCTGAGTATTATAAACTGCTGTGCAGTGTTTTGGCGTCTGAGAAGCTTTAAAATGTACGGATCTGTTACTCAAACTGGACTTCTTGGATTGTATTTCATGTCTAGTACCTGAAGAAACACAACCCCACCAACACAGCCCCAGCAGGGCTGATTTTGGTTTAATGCCCGCTAACCCTAAAAGATACACTATGGACTAACGGACATGAAGGAACTCGCTGGCTTAGCAACATTAAACCTGCATTAACTGATTTTTCAGCTACTTGGGGGCAGCAGGAGTTCATTTTCATTTTGTGTTTTGGGCCATCTGATGCGAAGTCCAATATTCACTCTCCTTTAGCACTGTTTTTGGTCTTCACTAACTCCTGTAAAAAATATCTGGCTCTTTAGCTGCTAAATGTCCACTATGTTCACCAGCTAGTCGCCAACTTTGTCTGTCTGCTGTTTGGTGCAGAGCAGGTTTTTTTTTTTTGTTGAAAATAGCTGCCTGCTGTTGCTGAGAATGACACTATGATACAGGCTGTTAAAACCCAAACAAGGAACTGTGGGGTTCATCGGTAGCAGTAACCTCTTATTTTAAAAACATTGATTATAGCTGCTTTAAGGCTACAAACAATCCATCATGCAACGCTGTCGTGTAACAGGCTCCCTCTGTACTGCTGGGACCAGTACTCTGTCTATTCAAAGAGAACATCTGCTGTTGTGAATACGTAAATGCATAGTCCTCAAATGTAATATGACCGCCACGTTTACAAATGTAATATCTAGAAAAAACGTACCGTACAGTTTTTTTTAGAGCTTTTTTGCAAAAAGAAAAGCCAGGTTGATGAGTGGACTCATTATATATAATTATGATCCATTGTTAAAATAAAAAAATACTGATTAGTGCAGCTCTAATTTTGTTGCTCCTCACACAGGTTTCATAACAAGTGTTTGTCACCATAGATATTCGTAGCCAAGGTACCAGCATTTTGCATAACTTGGCTACTAAGTAAAGAACAGAACAGCAACAGAGACAATCAAACCAATAATGAAAACAATGTAGTTCGTAACGCAACACATTTATTGTTGTCATATTTCATTTGTTGTCAGAAGGATGCAAGTAAATTAAATGTTTATGGCTCTCCTCAGATTGTGACTCTTTGATTCAGTTTCAGTATTTTTCTCACCAAAATAGTCCAACTGACAAGTTTTTGGTAAAGGCACTCTTTGCTTTAAAGAGATTTTCTCAAAGATCAATACCAACACACATCTTAGAGACACATACACATTGTGAATTTCCATTCTTCTGTATGTCATCCAGGCATTTCAGATGTATTCAAAGAGCGAGAAGGCAGTTTGATAATGGTGCACCAGAGAGCAGCGTGAGACAAATGAAATGAAAACAGTGAAAGGCATACAGTTTATTTCCCTGTGTTTATTCGCAGTAGGCTGTGGCATGTGCAACATATTGAGACACCTGCTGAGTCAGTGCTGGAGGGTGGGGGGTCATAAATTATGGAATGAGACCTTGAAACACAGTGTGATACATCTGAAAACACTACACCTAACGACAGGGTATGGGCAGGGGACATGCATACTGATGATACAAACACTGTGTCACTGACATGTACAACAAGCTGATGATGCCTTTGACTCACTCCATCTAGACAGAATTGCACTGAATGTATTTAGATGTTAAGGCTGTGGTAGGTAAAGTAAAAAACTGATATCTGAATACATTATTAGGATAATGACATCTGATCCACAGGTCTTTGTATTTACACATATTATTAAGCGCTCTCGTTATGTCGATTCTGCCAACATTGTGATCGGATCTTAATATGCAAATTAGAAAGGCGAGGCTTTGATTGGCACTGATCAGATTACAGACTATAAAAAGTGTATGAGAGCGGTGCTACAATTTGTAGTCTGGTAGTGTGATAAAAAAACGCTAGAATAATAACTTCTCCATTTCCAAACACAGTGCATCGGTTTCTCTATTGGCCGAATATGGACATCTGCTCAGTCAAAGTTGAACAAAGGTGAACTCTGACCTGCAAATCTGCTGGAACTGGCTGGAAATCACAGCAAAACAGGAAACATGCGCTTGAATTTGTCAATTTGTTATTCAGGCTTCAATAGAAGTGAATGGGAGATGGAGCGAATATTCATACACTGGAAATGTAATGTCACCATACTTTTAACATTGTGGTCACACTGTACAGATTGCATTTACACCTGGCTGAGATCTGATCACAATACTGGAGTTGGTCTGGCCAATGCAAACACATTCCAATCACAATGCATTCTGCATATTTAGCAGGCTTTTTTTCGAAAGATGGGTTATTGCATGTTAAGTCAGTTTTCAAACATTGCTCCTCTCCTGTGGAATCAGGTCCGAGTTTGGGTTCAGGAGGCAGACACCATCTCCACATTTAAGAGTAGGCTTAAGACTTTCCTCTTTGATAAAGCTTATAGTTAGGGCTGGCTAAGGTGAGTCCTGAACCATCCCTTAGTTATGCTGCTATAGGCCTAGACTGCCGGGAGACTTCCCATGATGCACTGAGCTCCCTTCTCCTCCTCTCCCTCTCTTTCTGTATTAATTCTTATCCCATTACTACATGTTACTAACTCGACATCTTCTCTCTCCCGTAGTTTTGTGCTTTCTCGTTTCTCTCCTCTTTCCTTCTGTCACTTTCAGCAGGTATTTCTACCTCGGAGCTGCAGAGTCTGGATCTTTGGTTGTGACCCACCTGCTGCTCCCATGTTCCTGCTCGACAACTGCTACTACAGTTGTTGTTATTGGCTTTGTTACTATTATTGTCGTTATTATTCATATCACTATCATTCGTATTATTATTACTTTATTAATATTAATATTACCACTACCATTACATTATTACTATTTTAAAACTCTAGGTTGAATTTGCATTGTGCTTCCCTCTCCCCCACCCGCCTTCTCTCTCTCTCTCAAAACCTAACACGGTAACGGTGGATGGCCGCCCACCATTGAGTCTGGTTCTGCCCAAGGTTTCTGCCTGTTAAAAGGAAGTTTTTCCTTGCCACTGTCACCAAGTGCTTGCTCATGGTGGTAATTGTTGGGTCTCTGTAAATAATACTATAAAGAGTACGGTCTCGACCTGCTCTATAGGAAAGGTGCAATGACATAACTTCTGTTGTGAATTGGTGCTATATAAATAAAATTGAATTGAATAACACAGGAAAAGTAATTTTTACCTTGTGGTTCAGATAGACAGGGGACAAGCTGTGGTGGAAGGGAGGAAAGATGCGCAATTGATTGTCCTGTGGGGGCAGCTCTGCATGTTTGGATGCATTGAATCCTATGCGCAGTTCGAAAAGTGACTCCTCTTATGGAGCTCCCTGGTCGTACGTCTTGGTCCTGGTTAACAGCCTAGCAGCTGAGTTTTGTACAGTCTGCAGTCGTGTCAAAGTTTTTTGATTAAGACAAGTGAACAGGCTGTTACAATAATCAAGGTGTGAGAGGATAAAAGCATGTACAACAGTTTCTGCATCACTAAGATTTAAAATAGATCAGATTTTTGCAATATTTCTGAGGTGATAAAAACATGATTGAACAAGCTTAGTGATATGTTGCTCAAAACATAAATTGCTATCAAACAGTACACCAAGATTTCTTGCAACAGGCTTGATATGTTGTGACAGGTTACCAGTAGATGGCAGTATTTGTTTAGTGATGTGTTGGGGCCCAATAACAGAATTGAACCTTGAGGCACACCGTAATTGATTTGGGAAAACGATGACATGAAGTTATTAATGCTCACACAGAATTTCCCATTGGACAGATAAGATGAGAACCAGTCTAGTGCAGTGCCAGATATGCCCACCCAGTGTCTCAGTCTATCTAAAAGAATGCCATGGTCAATTGTATCAATGGCAGCACTTAAGTCCAACAGCACAAGAATTGAACACATGTCTGCGTCTGCATTCATTCAAAGGTCATTGGTGACTTTGAGAAGGGCTGTCTCAGTGCTGTGGTGTTGACGAAAGCCAGATTGGAACTTATTAACTTAAAGGTATTATTGTTTTCCAAGCTATGAGGTTACATATTAAATGCTTCTTATAGATAGTAACAAGACCACCACCACGACCACAGTCCCTAGGGCAGCTAAAACAGTCATAATCTGGAGGGCACAATTCCAGATTAGCTACTCAGCAAGCTGACTTTGATCACCAGGACATAACCAGGATTCATTTAAAAACATGAAATCTAATTCAGTAGAAGAGATCAAATCATTTAAAATAAACATTTTGTTATAGAGGGATCTTACAGCCGTCAGCATGTACCTGACTACCTGACTTGTTTGGGTGACAATTGCCATGCAAACAAGGAAGAACAATCCCAATATAACTTAACATTGTTGAGCAGGTCAAGGAGGCACTTAAAGTCTGCTTTCGTCAGATCAGATTGCTGACGGGCGGTGTCATTGGTGCCATCATGGACTATGATTTTTGTGAGAGTTGTCGGGAGTGAAGCCAAAAGTCCAGATAGCTTTACTTTGACACAGTTGCAGCAAAGTTCCGAATCTTTCCAGGACCGCTAATAGATAGGCCAAGTCAGCCCTATCAAATGCCTTTTTGGCTTCAAGGGACAGGATGACTTCGGGTTGTAGGGTTGTGTGGGTGGATAATAACACATTAAATAGCCTCCGCACATTGAAAAATGACTGTCGCCCGGAATGAAGCCTGTTCGATCCTCATTAATGATTGTAGGCATGATTAGTATCTTATAGTCACAGCCTAGCAGACTAATTGGTCTGTATGAACTACATTCTAGGGGATTTTTGTCCTTCTTTAGTGAAATTGTCACCTGAGAAAGGGTCTTGGGTCATTTCCCTCTGGTAAGAGATTCGTCATGTACGATTTCAAAATAGGTGAAAACTTTGGTGCAAATTCTTTATAAAATTCAATTGGAAACCCATCCGGGCCTGGTGCCCCATTTCAGACAAATCTATTTCAGAATGTGGGGCGACTGTGGCTTAGTGGTAGAGCAGGTCGTCCACCAATCGGAAGATTGGCGGTTTGATCCCAGCTTCCCCCAGCCTACATGTCAAAGTGTCCTTGGGCAAGACACTGAACCTCAAATTACTCACGAGGGCTGTGCCTTGATTAGTTTCTTTCAATTGATGAGCAGTTGATGAGCAGTTGGCACCTGCCATCAGTGTGTTAATGTGATATGTAGTTAAAGCGCTTTGAGTAGTTAGAAAGGCGCTATATAAGTACAGTCCATTTAGAATCCGAACGGTAAAGAGCAGAATAGTATTGTTTAAACTGGTCATTAATAGTCTGGGGATTGTGGCAAGTTGTGTTTGTACCTGTGTTAATCTTGGGTATTGTATATTTAGCTGACTGCTGTTTGAGCTGTAGTGCAAGTAGTCTGCCTGATCTATCAGCATGCTCATAGTAAACTTAATCACATTTAAGCAGATTTCTTCTGCCTGCCATGTTGAGAGATCATTAAATTTAGATTGGAGTAACAGTTTTTCCTTGTAGAGATCTGGTGTGGACGAGAGAGCATATCTTTTATCTATATTAGCAATGCTGTGTGTTTGCCTAGATCCTTAAGACGCTTAGAGCGTTGTCTGTTTCTGAATGTAATGTAGGAAATTATTTGTCCTCTGATATATGCCTCCAGCAATTCCCACAGAGTACTCCGTCATACATATTATTAATTTCCAGAAAGAAAATCTATTTGTTCATGAAGGAACATTTTAAACTGTTTACATGAGAGGAAGCTGGAATCTAGGTGCCAAATGTGGGTTGCTATGCTATCTGAAAATACTATGTCAAATTAGACTGGGCTATGGTCTGACTATAGTATGCTGTGATATTGTCTATTGGAAATAAAAGGCAATAATTTGCTGTCTGTGATAAAATAGTCAATCCTAGAACAACTATGATGGACCGGGAGAAAAAAGAAAATAGTTTTTCTGTAGGGTTCTTCAACCTCCATGGATCAGACAGACCATAGGATTGAAGGAAGGAGTTGACTACCACTGTAGATGATAACTGTTTAGCTGTGGTTTCGATCTATCCAACAAATCAAATGGGATTCCTTTCCTGACAAATATGGCTGTTTCCCTTGCTTTATAATTAAAATGTGAATGATACATTTTTACGAGCCATTTGCATCTTAATCTCCCTTGACAATTAATATTCAAGTCTGTCTCTTGCAAAAATATAATGTCTGGTTGTAGTGACTTTAAATGAGCGAATATTTTGCTTCGTTTGACCAAGTTATTTAAACCTTTAACATTCCAACTAATGACAGAAATTGCACCTTGATGCTTACCTACTGTTTAAATTAAATTGTGAACAGGTCTTGCATATTGACAATATCTGGCTGTGTACTGCATTAGGTTGAATCATAAAACAAAAATACCTCAGTAAAACCAAAATAGAATAGAAGAATAACCAACAAAAACAACCCTTTGCCATTCTAGATCCCCGGGCTGGTCTTCCCTAAACCTAAGACTGCCCTACAAACACTTTAAGCATATAACATGTCAGAACCACTCTCAACTCTCAAAGGAACCATGCATGGGTTGAATAGTATTATATGATTGAATAGTACTCCTATTGCAACCTTATCCTTTGCTACGTTTATTTATAGAGCAGATAACTAGATACCAGCTGAAGTGTCATCTGAAGCTTACAGTTGGATACATTAGCCTAACCTTGGTAAACAAAAAAATAGGATAAGGATAAAGTCCAAACAGAAGTGTTTCACCAAGTTAATAACTGCTTCCATGTCCGTGCTTTATAAAAGTAAACAAACATAATTTCCCCTGGGCTATATTACTCAACACAGATTACTAGGCTACGCCCAAGGCACTAGTCAACCTCTGTAGGGCATTGTAAGGCTACATACTGTAGTTACAATAGGTCAGTAGGGAATTGTCTTTTACTCGTCTTTACACCTGCGGTGGCTGATGTATGATGTATGATGTGTGACTGTCGCTGGATATCGCACAAAGTTTACTTTACTTTAGGTAAATGTGCTCTAAACTGTAGTGTTGTAGTAAGCTAGGAAATTAGCTGGTTTGTCCCCTTAGCTGTGGCATTAACATGTAGAGAAAACAGTAGCTAGGTACAATAATCCTAAGTAGCATTAATCTTTACTCTCTTCCTGCCTCCTGGAGCTGCAAATTGGCTTCATTATATTGTTTTGCATTGGTCAGGTCATCAAAGGATTTTTGCACTCCAGCCAATCTTGTGATTTTCAGTTTGACTGGATACAGGACATTGTATTTTACACCGGGACATTGGTGATTTTTTATTCCCTGGACTTCGGTAAAGGCCGTTCTCTTCTTTCTGACCAAAGCGGAGTAGTCCAGGTAGATTTGGAAACGCTTGTCGTTGTGGAATTCCCAACCCACTATGAAGTACGGGATGCATATTGGAGACTTCCTTCTCTCTAATAATATCCTTCTATCAGACAACAACTACGCAAAAATAGCACTGCTGTTCAAATTCATGGACATGCAAATGGTGAACAGGGCAACATTCTACAGGATCCAGGAACACTACTGTGTTGACGGATTCCATGACGTCTGTGATATGAAGAGAAAATAAATCATCACCCAGCTTCAGTCCAAAAACAGTGTAGAGGCCCTGGGTAAGATAGCATTTTAAACATTTGTTACCATATCTTAATTTGGTAAAGACAAATTTCATGTGCACACATGCAATGAGTTGTGAAACAGCTCTGACTGTCAACTCTGTAACATGTTGTGATGTGTACAGACAAGGGCAGTTACAATTTTTAATATACCTTCTTAATTATGTGTCAAAAGTTCATAGCTGGATGGACAGTCTTGGATTTTGTGCTCAGTATTGCATGTATTCTGCCATGGAGAACGACGCAAAGCAGATCATCTACATCACCAACATTGACAAGAGGGAGACTGACAGAAATTCTGTCACGGAGAAGGAAGGCTTTGTCGAGAAGTCAAGCTGACTGAAATGCACACTGATGCCCATTCCCAGATTTCAGCCTTTTTCAGTAAGTACAAGTAATACTTGTGTAGATGGAGTTGATCCAACAATGTTTTTTTTACAGAAATGTGTCTGCCTATTGGACTGTAATTACTATGTTTTCCCGACTGGGTTTGTATCACGCATGTTTTTCTTGTATTGGTTGTCTCAATATAGATCCAGACAAGGGGAAATTCAAAGATAGAGGGGTTCAGCACTCCCTTGATGTGTGGCACAGTTCAAAAAACCTTTCCAGAAGATTACTTGCGGTAAGTTTATACTTTCTCTATTTCAGGTTCCATATATTCTTGGTGTATGACACTTATAATCTTTTAAGCTGTGCACCCTTAGTGATGTTTCATGTTCCATTCACAGACAGGCCAACAGATGGGGTGCTCCATCCTCTTGCAGTGGAGTAAAGACATTTGCAACCATTTCTGGTACTGCTGCAAGATGGCTGACAACTCTTACACCATCTTTGTATGTATTAGTGAAAGTACATGTTGCATTAGTGACATGTTGAAGGGATGACATTTTTTATTTGATCACATACTGTAAACACGGTGCACATGCCCTGTGTCCTTTCTTTTATGTGAATGAGTATTTCCACCATAGCTAATTGGCATGTAGATGTAAATGTGTAGTGCCACAAGAGTCCGAGCTCATGTCGGGATTTATAATGGTTAAGGGGGGGACACCCACTTCTGTAGGTGCTGTCAATGAAGTATGGCTATCAGAATTATCAAAGATAATCATAAATAACTTTAATGAAAGTCCTGTGGGGCACCACTCTTCTTAAAGAAGACTATCAATACTAAACTATCAATTTGGAACTCAGATTAATAATTAAATGAATAACCAGAATTGCCACCAATAGCTAGAAGGTTGAAGGATATGAAGTTCAACATAGAAGAGGTTGACAAATTACTCACTCTTGTGCAACATTAAAGAAACCAGCATAATTATACACAAGCATTTATTAAAGATAATAAAGCAAAATCACAATATGACTAACTCTAAATACTAAACTACAGAACAAAGAAGGGTGTGTGTGTGTGTGTGTGTGTGTGTGTGTGTGTGTCTGTCTGGGTGCGCGCTAACAGTAATGTGTGTGTTTCTTTGTTCTGTCTCCGTATGTCTCACGTGCACGAGCATGAACCCACGTGGTCAGAAACAAAGTAACGTGCAGTGGGAGTTTTAAAGTTTCTCTCCATCATGTGTGTGGTTGTCTTCAAGTAAAATTCAAGGTGTATGTGTGGTCTGTTTAGGATAACGGTGCCAAGTTAAAAAGGAGTTAGTTAGCATGCAAAGACTGTCTGTGTGGAGCATAACATAAACTAGCATCAACTTCATCAACATCAATCAAATGATCCTGAACACGTCACAACAACAGAACCTCAGTACATGTACATCATCAACTAAACAGTCCTGTGCTTAGCCAAGTACATTGTTACTCTATGCTATACCCAGTTATTATGTTACCCGTCTATGGGAGGGAAAGAGAGGTGGCTTTGGTGCTGCTGTTAGCTGGCGATCAGTCTGTTGTAGACGAGCCAAGCTGGGAAGAATTGTGGTTCTGCTGTGGAAGCGTCTTTTGCTGTGAAGTGTCCGCTTGTAGAGATCGGAGGAAGCTGGTTGCTTCAATACCTGACAGGCTTATTGTCACACTTGCTACAGTAATGTTAGCTACTTCAAAAAACATTTGCCACCTGTATTTTCATAGCGATAAAAAATGCTTCCCCTAAACTAACTTACCCTCAGGCAGCAGACACTGTGGATTCCGCCATTTGTATCGTTGCCTTGGCACTCCACAACCATGAACTTGGGGGGCGGGGCTTCTGAAGGAGCACTGAAAGGAGGGGTGTGTTTGTTTACCTTTTGAATTTGAATATCTACAAGGTTTCTCCAGAATCGCAATCCCAATAAATTTAGAACAGCTACTCAGATGTCTTCAGGTCCTCTTACACACTGTTTAATTCTTCTTCAATAAAACACTTAAGTCGAGTTGGTTCATGAAGCAACTGAACAACATGCTCCTCCTGGCTGTTTGGTGGGATGTTCCCTATTGGTCCATAATCAAAACAAAGAAATCATTGACACTCTCTGATTGGTTATGAATTATTGTGCCATTCCGCTTTTACCCGTGTGAGGGTGCCATTACACCGGGAAACTTCTGATTAAAGACACGAAAACATAATTACCTCGACTGTCCTTGAATACATTGGGTAGAGATGAGGATAAGGTTGTTTGTGAGAAACTAAAACAGGAGGATCTGGGCAGAGAGATATGACTCCAGAGAAGAGTGTCTTTTTTGTCTCTTTATCAGACAGGAAGAGTTTCACAAAACTTCCCAGGCTCTGTTCAGTGGAATCTTTGATTAAAATGGAGCACATCATAACTCAGCAACAAACGAGCACCCTCTGACCTTTGACAATACACATCAAAGCCCACAGCTGTTGGTATTGTGTGAGAGCATGCACATTTTATTTTTACAGCTCTCATATGTGTCCATCAAAAGTAGACAATTTTTAGAATCTACAGTATATTCTAAACTATATAAGGCTATAGGCTTTGTTACAACACTACATGCATTAATCAGGAAACATATTACTTGCGATCAAAGAGTGAGTTAATTCATGCACTATGAACACAGGGAAGGGGAAGGTCACTCTGCCCTCTGTGCTCCAGAATGCATACACAATTAGGAGTGTCATTGCATGGGAGAGGCAGAGAGCTTCTCCATACTAGGTGCAATACAGGCAGGCCGGTTCTTTCACTTAGCAACACAACCTGAATCATTATTGAACTTGATTGTTTACATATGTCTATATCAAGGAAAGTATTTTCCACACTATGCATATGGCCCCCCACTAATGAGGCAAATCAGATCAGATTAGAATAAAGAACTTAAATTAACTGTGACAATTTCTAATGCTTTTCTATAACACAGCTTCATTACACGTGGTATGTGTTACAATTGAAAACGTTGCTGCCTTAAAAAGATGTTTGTTTCCCAGTATTTGCTTTCATATCATATTATAAAGAGTACGGTCTAGACCTGCTCTATAGGAAAAGTGCAATGAGATAACTTCTGTTATGAATTGGCGCTATATAAATCAAATTGAATTGAACTGAATATCAACTCAAACAACTTTATTGCTTACTTAACTGTACAGCTTTGCATAGCTCCAAGACTTTAAGAGCAATGCCTCCCTTCATGCATATACCAACTCCAAAAGGTGATTAATCACTGTAAGATCGTGTCGTATGGGTCAAGTTGTGGAGTAAATTAGTAGATATGGGGCCACAAACCATCCTTTTTGCTATATTGTATAATCTTAGTGTATTGGAGTCCTATTGTTATTGAGAGTATAGAGCTGCTGAAAGAATGAACATGAAATTTGGAGTAGATATCATAAGTAGTAAAATATTATTACAGGGTGTGGTGAATTATGCTTTGTCGAAGATGCATTACGGTCCCAGCTAAACCAAGAAACACTCTACAAGACTGATTATTACCCTGAGTTTGTCAAGGCGACTAATTTTCAAGATGACTGAGTGTCTGCGCTGGTCTGTATAAAATAGAGCATGTGATCTTGTGTTGAGGTTTAGGATTCAATACTCTTCCCGCCAATTGAGCCTTAGTCCAGCCAGTATTTTTAAAACTGTATAATGACAGAAATTTTGAGACAGTGGTTGCCTCTGACTGTATGTAAAATTTGTGATGCCATAATTCAGTTTCTAAACATGTGTTCCTGATTTCAAGTAAGAAAAGATACTGTAGGAAAGGGAAAGCCAAAGTGAAAGCATGTGAAACACAACAGGAGATGAGTACATGCATAAATAGCAAAAATGTTGAGAGAGGAGAAGGCAGAGGTGCAGAAACAGTAGAGAGGAGAAAATAAGTTGATTCTTTGATGGACTGAGGGAGAGAGGAGAAAAAAGTGAAACACATGGAAGAGATATACAGCAATAACACGACAACCTTAGCAAGAACCTTTATCTTGTATCCAGATTTATGAACACCAGGAGGGTTCAACTCAAATTATCACAGCGGCAGATAACTGTTGCAAGATTTCTCATTTGATTTTACACAAGTACGGCTTGTGCTTCCACTGTAATTAACACAGCCATCAAAAGTCAAATTTTACAACAGAAAAACTAAGTGCTACTATTCTTTCAAAAACAAAATACACATAGAATACACACAAAAACTACAAATACAAGCATCATCTTTTACAGTGAGAGGATTGTCTCTGGAGCATAACACCAAAGAAGTGAGATGGAAAAAAGCAAGAGAGATAAATAAAAAGGCGGCAGTAGCAGCAGGTAGAGGTGGGGAGGAGAGAGGGATATAAATAAGGTGAAAGGAAAGTGTAAGAGGAGGAGAGAGTGGATTGATTGTTGCCCTGCAGCTCAGGAAACAATCATGGAGCAGCAGCGTTCATGACCTCCTGCAGAAGGCTTTATTACTCAGTGTTATCTGCTGTTGAGGACCTCCACATGCTGAAGCCGCTCTATTCATTTCTACAGACCACATTCTGCTGAAATATAGTACAACTTAGTGGATGGTTCTGATTTACTTACAGTTAGAAGACATGTTAAAGGTTTCGAGAGAGGCATTTGTTGGCAATGTTTGCAAGTAGTTCCTGTAGTCCAGGAGTCAGTTGGCTAGCATTGAAAAGTCCTTACCATAAAGAAATATTAATCCTATGAATGTTGGCTATTGGATACAGCTACGTAATTTTCCTAGTTAATAAATTCAATATAAAATAAATGTCATTTACTCTTCTATTAACCTCTTATTGGCTCTCTTTTATTTTTAGCCAAGCAAGCTCTAGAGATGGAACTGTCGGTCTTTTTGGTCCAACTAACTCAACAACTATAGAACAGATTTAGATTAAATTTTACACAGACATTCATGGTCCCCAGAGGATGAAGGGTCACAGGTACACACCTCCTAGACCACCTCAGCTCCAGATTGGATCCAGCAACTTGTCCAAACTAAACAACAAAATAGGTTGTTTGCCTTCCAAAATGACCCATAGTAGCATTTTCTGATCAGCGGGATGACTTTGTTTGTCAGAGCCTTCACAATGTGCATGATCATTAGAAAGGCCTTTTTATATTTGCAGTATTTATGAATATATATATACCCCCCAACACTTTGTTTAGAATTTCTGCCATGGAAATAGTCAAATATAAAGATGAATATCAGCAGAAAATATTGTCTTTCAGCATCTTCAGTCCAGAGATATCAGCATCTCTTTAAACTTTAAAAAAATCAAATACACAGTTGCACCTCACAGTTGGAGACTGATTCTAATTGAGAGTCTCTTCAGTCCCTCAGTTTTCTGTTTTGGAGAGAGAGTGGCAGTGAGGGGAAATCAGAGAAAGTGAATGCAAGTGATGATTAATCAAAGCCAACATGTGTCCTCTGATGTCACATTGTGGTGTTCTAATCCTTTTCAGTGATCCACAGCTAATGAACGACACTCCTGAACTTGTCTTCAGAAGTGACAGCTAATGGCAGCTGAGTTTCTTGCTAGCAGTTAGAAAGCAGCCCAGGATATTTCTTTCTTTCTCCTACATGTCACTCTGTCTTTCTGTTTCCTTATTGCTTCCTTCCTCTTTCCCTTCATCATGTGGGGAGGAGATGATTAGTGAGTTTTGGCTCAGTTTTTGAGTCTAAAATGTTTTGGTAAAAGTTAAGCTGAGGTTAAAGCTTCTCTAATTGTTAATTTTATATTGACGTCACTCATAGTTATAAACCCACAGAGAATTATCACTTGACTGCAGTTTCCCTCAGCTCTACAGAGCATTTTAGCATCTTTCAGCTCGTTGTTTTGGTGCAATCTCTCATCAACCTTGTTTCCAGCAGCAGTAGCTATTTTCTGTGAAAAAGCTCTGATATTCACACTATACATTACCTGACAGCAGCAAACAGCAGACTGACAAAGTTACCAGCTATCTTGTGAACACAGTGGAGCATTTAGCAGCTAACGAGCCAGATATTTCTCTCAGGAGTTGGTAGAAAGTAAAATAGAGCTAAAAGGGAGAGTGAATATTGGACTTAATATTCATCAGGCAACAGAAAACATTACTCCAAATGAATGCTAATGTTGCTCTGTGACAATAGGGTTGCCAACAGTCCCGTAAAATATGGAATCATCCGTAATTGGAAACTAAAAGATGTGTTTCATATTGAACTGACGCGGGAAGTGCTTTTGTTCTTTATTTTTGAGAATCAATTCTATGAGAGATAAATATTACAGATTAGACTATTAAGACAGGGTGATTTGTATGAGATAAACGGAAACCCTCCTGCTGTGTTATCCCTCAGCCTCTCTGTCATGTTGTGTTCCACTACCCAAACAGAGAAGCAGTGGGAGGTGCGTAGAAACAACTGTTTGAGGCTTGCAGCTCTCTCTCTCTCTCAATTAAATTCCAAGGGCTTTATTGGCATGAAAGTGTCAAGAACAACGTTGCCAAAGCACCCCACCCCCCAAACACACACAGACATACCTGTGTTTTATATTTCCATTGGCAAGTTGGCTACCCTATAAGGACCACACCATCATCTAACTGGACCCAAGTGACATATGCAGGTACGTTTACATGCTGTTTAATGTGCTGCAGTTGAGAAGCTAATTGGCTATCTAGCCTTCAAACTCACGTTAGCAGTGCACTTTTCCCCAGTGAATGTTTGTTTGGTCACTCATTCAGCAAGCTAAGGTGCAGGACAAAACGTGTGTTCATGTTTGTACGTTAGATAAGAAGAAGACTTTAGCAGGAAACTAATGTAGGTTGTTGTGTAGCAGGCTGCTGATCAGGACTGCCAACTTTTCAATTTAGTTTGTAGTGAGATTTGGTATCTGTGAAGTCGGTGCATTTTATGAGTAGATTGTGGCAAACCAGGGGAAACAGCTAAGCCAATCCAGCGCTGGAGGCGGGTCCCCAAGCTCAGGTCGGGGGAGGTGATAAAGGGAGTGTTCTATCCAGTTCAGTTCAGCATTAACATTATGTTAATATTACACTTCCGGTATGGTAAGTGTAACGTCACGAGGTGGACCTGGAGACAAAATAGGAGATTTAAAACATTCTTAAACATCAGATCTCTGTCATCTAAAGCTGCACTGGTGAACAAATTAATATCAGATTATCATATTGACTTATTTTGTCTTACTGAAACCTGGCTGACACGCCGCTGTCTCCTGATCCATCTGCACAATAAAACTGTTCAGACCTTGATCTGCTCTGTCCGTGTGTCCTGCTTTTGGGTGCCAAGTTTGTTCCACATAACAAGTACTGCGTTTATCTCATTATTAGTTTCAATTGGCTCACTGTTTTAACCACACCCTCGACCTTGTTCTGGTATATGGCATTGAAAATGAACTTTTATTAGTCTTTCCACAGAATCCTTCTTTATCGGACCATTATTTAATAACTTTTGAACTGCTACTGCTGGACTACAGCCATTAAGAAAAATTCTTACTCTAGATGTCTATCTGATATTGCTGTGGCTAGATTCAAGGAAGCGATCCCATCTGCATTTGATTCAATGTTATGTCTCAATATAACAGAGGACACCTATACAAATCGCAGCCCCTCCCAAATTGATCATCTTGTTGATAGTGCTGCAGGCTCACGACACTCGATTCTATCGCTCCTCTAAAAAAGAAGATAATAAAACAAAGAAGGTTACCTCCATGGTATAACCCCCAAGCCCGCAAATTAAAGCAAACATCACGAAAACTTGAAAGGAAATGGCATTCGAACAACCTGGAAGAATCTCATTTAGTCTGGCAAGATAGTCTTAAAACATATAGGAAGGTCCTCCGTAATGCCAGAACAGCTTACGACTCATCATTAATAGAGGAAAATAAAAACAACCAAGGTTTCTTTTCAGCCCTGTAGCCAGGCTGATAGAGAGTCATAGCTCTATTGAACCATGTATTCCTATAGCTCTCAGTAGTGACGACTTCATGAGTTTCTTCAATAATAAAATTATAGCTGTTAGAGAAAAAATTCATCACGTCCTGCCATCAACCAATACCGATTTATCTTCAAACACTGGAACCTTAGAAACAATTGTAAAACCTGATATATATTTTTCTCCTTTGACTGCTTTGCTCCTATCAACCTTCTTCAACTAACTTCGATGATTAATTCATCCAAGCCATCGACCTGTCTCTTAGACCCCATTCTAACTAGGCTGCTTAAAGACATTTTACCCTTAGTTAGCATTTTGTTACTGGATATGATCAGTCTGTCTTTATTAACAGGCTATGTACCACAATCCTTTAAAGTAACTGTAATTAAACTGCTTCTTAAAAACCCCACTCTTGATCCAGGGGTTTTAGCCAACTATAGACCTACTTCTAACCTTCCCTTTCTTTCTGAGATCCTTGAGAAAGCAGTCGCCAATCAGTTGTGTGACTTTCTACATAACAATAGTTTATTGAGGATTTTCAGTCATGATTTAGAGTGCATCATAGCACAGAGACAGTACTGGGGAAAATTACAAATGACCGTTTAACTGCATCAGACATTGGATTTGTCTCTGTACTTGTCTTGTTAGATCTTAGTGCTGTGTTTGACACCATTGACCATCACATCCTGTTACAGAGACTGGAACATTTAATTGGCATTACAGGAACCGCACTAAGCTGGTTTAAATCCTATCTATCAGATCAATCTCAGTTTGTACATATTAACACTAGAAGGGCAAGAATTCCAAACTTCCTTAATTTTGGCCGCTAGATTCCAAACTCTATAATCTCTAATGATAAATTCGAGATTATTTAAAAAAGTTTAATTGTACATTCATCAATATTCATATCATCGCATATAGTAAACTGTAATTATTGCTGGTCTTCTTGGCCTGTAAGGCGCTGGCCAGTCTCAGAGAAGTGAAGAAATTATCTGTGGTAATTTTTCTGCCCTTCCCCAGGAATGGCTCCCCCAGTTTCAGCACCACACTATCTTCCACGAGCTGACCTCTGCTCCGCGTCTCCTCTTTTCCCAGAAACGGAGCCCCGTTCAGCATATATTTTGATTTGACATCTGCAGCCAAGCAAAATTTGATTCTAAATTTATCAGGCTTATTTCCCATGTACTGAAAAAATCTGCACCAGGCCTTGCTGGGGAACAGCTGCTCATCGATGGTTATGTTTGCACCGGGCTTGTACCAGGCTATGCTGTTCTGAACGATCTTGCTCCAGGGGGAGATACCAGGGCAAAGTTGTCATCCTGCAGATGCACACGTCGGGTCTCTTTTTTATTGAACTTTCTCATTATCTCCCTGAAGCGATTTCTGGCCATGGTTTCCTTGAATAACAGAAAGCCCCATTTTTCCGACCAAAGGCTGTCCAACTCCATGTTTTTTGCACCCTGTGCTCCACGGTTATATAGCAGGGCTACGAAGGCTTTCACTTCAGCCACTGTCAGGTCATGAGCTGTCACCACGGTGCTGATGTGCCTCAGCCACAGTGCAGTCCCTGATGTGTTTCAGCATGCTATCGTCACACACACACAAGAAGGCCATGAGCGAATCTCCGATGTTGCGCTTTGTGTCTGCTGTGGGGCCAGCACAAAAGAACAATAGAATAGCGTGAAATTCACTGCGGTCGATATGATGTGTATGACCGAAAAAGGTAAAAATGATCATATTTTCTTTGCCTTTTGAGTAATATAAATAAAACCTATTGTAAATAAAAATACAAACACTTCTAGGAAAAGTCAGGTACTAGCAAGATTCCACAAGGTTCTGTGCTTGGACTCATTCTATTCACCTTATATATGCTTCCTCTAGGCAATATTATTAGGAAACTTTCATTGTTATGCGGACGATACCCAAATATATCTATCAATCAAGTCAGATGAAACTAACCAGTTAACTAAACTTCAAGCAAGCCTTAAGGACATAAAGACCTGGATGACCTGCAGATGTTAAACTCTGACAAAACTGAAGTTATTGTACTTGGCCTCAGAGACACATTATTTAAAGAAATAGTTACTCTAGATGGCATTGCCCTGACCTCCAGCACCACCGTAAGGAACCTCGGAGTTATCTTTGATCAGGATTAATCCTTTAACTCCCACATGAAACAAACTTCAAGCACTGCCTTCTTTCACCTACGCAACATTGCAAAAATCTGGCATATCCTGTCTCACAATGATGCCGAAAAACTAGTCCATGCATTTGTTACTTCTAGGCTGGACTATTGCAATTTGTTATTATCAGGCTGTCTGAATAAGTCCCTTAAGACTCTCCAGTTGATCCAGAATGCTGAACGGTCAGGCACCATCACATCTTAAAGATCTCATAATACCATATTACCCGACTAGAACACTGCGCTCCCAGAATGCAGGGTTACTTGTGGTTCCTAGAGTCTCCAAAAGTAGAATGGGAGCCAGAGCCTTCAGTTATCAAGCTCCTCTCCTGTGGAATCAGGTCCCAGTTTGGGTTCGGGAGGCAGATACCATCTCCACATTTAAGAGTAGGCTTAAAACTTTCCTCTTTGATAAAGCTTATAGTTAGGGCTGCCTTGGGTGAGCCCTGACCCATTCTTTAGTTATGCTGCTGTAAGCTTAGACTGCCTGGAGACTTCCCATGATGCACCTCTTTCCTCTCTCCTTCTCTCCCTCTCCATCTGTATGCAGTTTTATCCCATTACTGCATGTTACTAACTCGACATCTTCTCTCTCCCATAGTTTTGTGTTTTCTCGTTTCTCTCCTCTCTCCTTCTGTCGCTTTCAGCAGGTATTTCTGCCTCCAGAGCTGCAGAGTCTGGATCTGTGGTTGTGGGCCACCTACTGCCCCTGTGTTCCTGCTCGACAACTGCTACTACAGTTGTTGTTATTGGCTCTGTTACTGTCATTATTATTCCTATAGCTGTCATTCCGATTATTAATAATTTATTAATATTAATGTTACCACTACCATTACATTATTACTATTTTAAAAATTTTAGGCAGTATTTGCATTGTATTTGAATTGCACTGTTATGAATTGGCGCTATATAAATAAAATTTCATTAAATTTAATTGATTTTGGACTGATGAGCATCAGTGTGTGAATGTTATATGTAGTATGTGAAGCGCTTTGAGTGGTCAGAAGACTAGAAAGGCGCTATAAAGGCACAGTCCATTTACGATTTAAAAGACATCAATTAATCAATTCAATTCAATCAATGACAGAGCTCAATTCATCAAGCTTCTTGTTGTTGGCTACACTTCATTTTTAAAGTTTTTCTATTGCAAAACTCTACCAGTAATGTTACCACTCTAATCACAAACTGTCTGCGACTCACATGCAGGGATTTGGTCCACTTGATTAGTATCCCTGATGCATACGCTGGTGTCGCATCATCTGGGCAGAGTTGTTTCGCACTGCGACGTTATCATTTATACATTTGTTTTTCACTGTGTGTGAAAAGTGTCAATTGCGTGAGTCTCACGGTCAATGCATGAGAGTTGGCAGCCCTGCTGCTGACTCAGTCAGTGTGACTGTCTGCTCTGCTTGTGATAGAACGCTGACGTTACTACTTTATGAGAATTTGATTGGCTGTATCAATGTATTGAGGTCTCCTTCTACGTAGATGGATACCAGAACAGTATTCCATTGAATTAATGCAAAACTGGGGGGCGCCATCATGAAATCCAAAAATATAAATTTCTCCCTTTTGGTTTCTGATTTTTTTTCTCAAAGGAGAACACAGGATAAGTGATTTACAGTGCAGATATGTAGCAGACACGTTTTCTTTCAAGTCAAATCTGAAGTTCTCATTTTTGTGACTTACCATGTCCAAGTCTCAAGTCAACAGCTCTGATCCAAAACACCTTATTTGGAGGTATAATACAATTAAGTAAGTACAATAGGTAAAAGTTGAAACAGTAAGTCAGTCTGTAAATTATGATGGATGTTTACAACTGACAGTTTGGGTATTCATTTTATGTAGTTTCTCTTCCAAATCAGTTTGATTCAAACTCCTATGATCGACTGTTTGTGTTTCTTTACCTAGCAGACGTATTTTTAGAGATAATGCCACATCCCACATCTCACTAAAAGGAATGATGGCCAAAACTACCAAAATGATGCCCAGGTTGTAACAAACAAACAACTGGAATTATCCACTCGCTCTACAATTAGTTTTTTGTATATAGAGTGATGAAACAGCCCAGAGCATTTTTGGAATTGTCTAAACGATTTACATCCAGTGAACTGTTCAGTGCCAGTGCAGTGTCCTCTATGTAGTGAAAAGCATTGTGAGGTTGTGGAGGTCAGTGCGGTGGATGTGTGTTTGTGGCATATCTAACGTTCATGCAGGAGAGCAACCTTCGTCCTGTCTCAAACCTGCAATTAATGTTTACCCCTAACCATTCCATACACTTGCCATGCACAGATATAGTAGAAAGTGAGAATTTTCAAAATGTTGACACTGGACGTTAATCCAGGCTTTTGATCTGAACTCGGAACTGTCGGAGAGTTGTTTTTGGATGAGGACAAATTTCCCATGAGAACCAGCTTGTCATTTTGGTCTAGAGGGGCAATGTGTCATTCATGAAACAAAATGTTTACTTTTGCCTTGTTTCATCTCCACCTTCACTTTCTTTCTCTCTCTATAACCCCCGCCTCATTGCCCAGACTGTGATGTACAGGGCTTCTGTTTCTACAATGAGACATCAGAAGTAAAGAACCTATTTGTCTGCATACTAATGAAGTTGAATGAGTCCATCCCTCCTGGTGAGTGTGCAAGCACACACACTTATGTACACACACAGCCCATGAACCAGCCCTCCTTGAGTGTACAGACCAAGGGAATTTAATATTCTCCTTTTTCTCCATATCAGGCCTGCTCACTGCTGTTTACTTTAGTTGAGGCTTTTCAAATTGAGAGCACTATCTGCTGGTAATGGAGCTATAATTACAGGGCATCAGCAGTCACTCCAGAGAGAGGCCTACACTGTTTCATCAAGTGCATCAGTGCAAAGGAAAGAGAGAAAGAAAACCACCAATGGGAGTTTGCTCTATATTGACAATATATTCCTTGTAGTCTAAATACATAGTTTAGAGTTGTGTAAAGTTAGAATAAATCCACAATTAAGCATTTTGGCACCAGCACCAGTAGAACAGGGGCCTCAAACTACCAAATTCTGTGTCAGATCTGGCCTCGAGATAATGTCATAAGGCCCCTTGTTTAATTGGTGTGACGGGCAAACAAAAGTAATTTTTTTTCTTCCCATGTGGTTTTTCCTTAGTAATCAGTTAACTTTCTGGCAAGGCTGCAAAATTGGAACATAAATGTGGATGTTTAGTTCACAACATTTAGCAACTGCACCTACCTCTGCAACTTGTCAACAACACAAATACTTGGTAAGAACTAAACGCACTTTGATTTACTGTGGTGTACCTGACACCAAAATGTCTTGCTCTAAAACTAAAACAAAGACTGTCCTGGTGGACAGATCATTTCAAGAGTTGGTCAGCTGCAGCTTGTTATAACTTGGGATGCTTTTTGTACTAGTTGCATAGTTTCCATTCCCTTCACAGGGAGCAAGATCGCCGCTTAGCCCCTCTCCCTACCAACGCCGACCGCTGTTTTCCTTTGCTGCCCCAAAAGTTTCGCCAGTTTCGCCAGTGGACCCAGCTTCGTCAGTGTCCGAGCCTGAGAGAAACTCCGCCGGACATCTCCAAACAAACTGACGCATCCATCAATCGCTAGCCAAGAGCCATTTCAAGTAAGAGGCTTGTGTCTGAGCAGAGATGGATTTTATAACCGTGTTATTTTACCTAAGTTCCATTGTTGTGAATTGTGCTTTGCTTTTTGGAAAAGTGACAGGCTGCTGTTCGAATTGCTGTGTTTTTCTTTGTGTTAGCACTTTTTGTATCGGTACCACGCTGTTGGGCGGTTTTAACTGTGCTAGCTTTAGCCACTGTGTGTCCAGTAACACGGTCGTTGTACGAAAGGCTGCTGCCGGATTACTGTGCGATAAAGGGACAGCTATGACGCTTTGCCACGACATGTGAGATTCCTTGTACTTACTCTGTGTGCTTTCCTCTCTCTTTGCTCTCCACTAACTCACACACCTGCATTCACACGCTTACACACACCTCAGACGGCCTAGATAACGTGGTAGCATAGCCAGCTTAGCTGCATGTTAGTTTGAGGACAAATAGTGCCGGTACTCCCTTTTTGGCTCTGTCCATCTGTTTTTTGGGATTTGTGGGTCTGCACACCATTTGGCTTTGTGTGTGACAACCACCCACGTGGCCACCACCTTCCTTGCACCCCCCTCTCTATTGACACACACACACACACACACACACACACACACACACACACACATATCTTATATGCTTGCTGATTATGTGATTATTAACCAAACCTGCCCTACCTGACTCCCAACAAACAGAATTTAAATAATGGTATATCTGTTAACCAGGTCTACACTACACATTGAAAATAGTCACGGAAATGCTGTTGAAACAATGGTTATATGTAACATCTAAAAAAACTTTTCACTTTTCAATTTTCAGCCAAATTTGCTAATGATCAAATCAATGCTGATTGGGTTCGGCTAGATGAAGATTAAACTGCTGACCCCTTTAAATTAGACACAGTTAACAAAAACACATTTGGTTTTTGCTTCTCTTTGATGCTAAGTTGCTAACACCAAAGCATAACATTTGCCTTCAATGTGGTATGTGTGTACAGTAGCTGCAGTGGATACACCCACAAACAACAAAGACAGGCTACAAATCCAAGCTGCATGTGCATCCCCTTTTTTGTTAACTTGTCATCTAATGATGCCAATCCCATAGAAATGCTCCCAGGAAAGTAAGTAAACAGAGTGATCTACTGTATGTCTTACTGCTGCTTTTCTACAACTTTACTTTATTGGTCTTCACATAGTTAATTAGCATGAAGTGTGTGTATCATGCTGAAAGCTCTTTATTGAAACCATCCTCTATAAAAGTGACAGATAACATTAACATCTTCACCCCACATTCATGGCTTTATGGGCTAAAAGCATGAGGCAAAAGCCTGTAAAGTGAAATTACCACTGGACACAAATTGCCAAATTGCTATTGCCTGAACAAGAATCCTCAGGAGACATTATGTGTATTAAAAGTTGTATGATATTCTATCAAAAGTGAGCTTTGAGTCACGATTTGGAAAGAGTACAGCGGCAGCGGTGACTGAGTCTAGCACAGTCCAAGTGCATAAATAAGAGAGTGAAACCTCTTCAAAACAGTTCATTTCAGCTGGTAATTGCAGATTTCTAGGCAGTGAAAGAATGATAAAAATCAAGAGAAAAAGAAAGCTTTCAAGACGCACTGTGTGGCAGAAGAAAAATCAATTTTTATAGGCTTGAGTTTATAGATGGATTGGGCTTTGTGCCTGTAAATGCACTGCTCTGAAGCTCATCATTGCATGGTTATCAGATGTTTGGAAAAAAAGAAATAAAACACATAAAACCACCAGCTGTCCGAGAAAGAATCCAGCTTGCATCTGGTCCTTACATAAAAGCATGTTCAATCACTGTAACAGTTCAGTTTCTCTCTTCATCTCTCTTAAGCTCCCTCCACAGTTGAAATTACAGTCATTTGTGAGGTAACAATTTTCACTTTCACTGTACCTTGAAGACCAACGCAGTCACATTTTTATCATTGATTGGGCACTTAAAAAGGATGTTGCTCAGAGTTGTTGGATGGGATCCAGGTAGAGGCTTCAGAGAGTCCTCTGTGCACATCAGTGCCAGGACAGAGAGAAAGAAGAGAGACAATGCAATGTGGGAACATTTGGAATTATAAACAATTCTAAATAACTTTAGTCTGGCAGCTTACAGTTTCTCAAATATATGGATTTTGTGCTTTTATATCTTTGTAAATGGAATATATTTGGGTTTATCAGAATCAGAATCAGAAATACTTTATTGATCCCCAAGGGGAAACTCTTTTGTTACAGCTGCTCACTATCACATCAGTGCACACAGGAATAGAAGTACTAAGCAAATCAGAATATAATACACTATATTACAGGTCAGATAATTTAAGTACAGTAGATATAAGTATAAAATTAAAATAAGTGTAAAGTACAAAGTGGATTTACCGGTTGATGATAAGTATGTACATTATAATAATACAATGTAATAATATGGGTAATAAGTAATAATAATAATAAGTAATAGTGCATGTACTGTCAAGTTAAGTGTAGCTTATTAAGATTATTATAAGACGGTGGATATTGCACAGCAATAATAGAAGTATGAATAAATATGAATAAATTAAACTGAAAACAGATATATTGCACCGGAGTATTAAACAGAGAATATTGCACAACTATTTCAAGTATTGCAATGATGTTAATTGTCCAATGTCCAGTTTAGTGACTTAGGGTCATACATACGAACACTCAGAGGGAGGAGTTAAAGAGGTTGATGACCACAGGCAGGAATGACTTCCTGTGGCGCTCTGTGGTGCTTTTTGGAGGGATGAGTCTTCCGCTGAAGGCGCTCCTTTGTTTGGCCAGCACGTCATGGAGCGGGTGGAAGACACTGTCCAAGATGGCATGTAGTTTGGCCAGCATCCTCCTCTCTGACACCACCGCCAGAGAGTCCAGCTCCACCCCCACAATGTCACTGGCCAAATCAAATTACGGATCAGTTTGTTGAGTCTGTTAGCGTCCGCTACCCTCAGCCTGCTGCCCTAGCAAGTTACCCACAGGATAGCCCTGTACTCAGTCTCATCACCACTGCTGATACTTCCACTACATCAGAAAACTTCTGAAGGTGGCAGGACTCTGTGTGGTAGCTGAAGTCTGTGGTGTAGATGATGAAGAGGAAGGGAGAGAGGACAGTCCCCTGAGGGCCCAGTGTTGCTGACCACGCTGTCCGACACACAGTGCTGCAGACGCATGTGCTGTGGTCTGCCAGTCAGGTAGGCAACAATCCTGGACACAAGGGGGGCATCCACCTGCATCGCTGCCAGCTTCTCACCCAGCCTGGCGGTGCTTTGAGCGCTGTGAGTGGTCGGAAGACTAGAAAGGCGCTATACAATTGCAATCCATTTACCATTGAGCTAGATGCCAATGTCAGCATGCTAAAATGCTCACCTTGACCATCTTAGTTTAGTTAGTTTTAACACTATCATTTGCAAAACACAGTACTGAGGCTGATTTGAATGTCAGTAGTGGTGCAGGTATTAGAACAAAGTACTGGACAAATAAGAAGTTTGACCTGATTCTCAGGAGGATATGAATGTCTGCACCAAACTTCGCGGCAATCCATTCAATAGTTGTTGAGATATTTAATTAAAAAACATAAATGTCAACATGCTAGTGGCACTAGAGGAAAAGTCAGGGGATCACCAAAGTCATTAGGATTCATTCTCTGGGAACCATTAATGTTTGTACAAAATTGCATGGCAATCCATCAAACAGTTTTTGAGATATTTCAGTCTGGACCATATCAGATATTTCAAGTAGTGGACTGACAAACATTGTCATCTATAAAGCCATGCCATTAGTATGGCTTATAACATCTAGCTGTGTGTGTTGTGTGTGTGAGTGTGTCATGAATGCTTTAGTGTTTTTAGTGTAGTGTGCATCATTTTAAAACATCACTATATCACTGTCAAATAATAGTGCTGTCCTGGTACATTTACTGTGAACAAATGGCACCACAGTGGAGGAGATTGGTAGTCTCTGTCTCCTACTGTATGGTGTTGTTAATGCTAGTGTTTCCACAAATTATCACCCCAGCTATTATAAACCATGTTTGTAGGTTTGATACCAAGTCATAAATTTACTCAGTATTTCTCAATACTCCTGTCTTTACTGCCATGCTTCATTTAACAGCCAACAAGCAGTAAGAACATTTACTAAAACATCAGTGTCACTAAAATTGAAACTTGGGTAACACCTAACACACTTAAAGAACAAAATGCACAATGCAATACATTAAGGAAGTGCCATTAAAGTTAATAACTTAGATAGTCCCTTTGAAGCATCTAGTTTCCCTTTTTTTAACAAAGGAACAATACAGAATACTGATGGCACACACACGACACAGATAAGACTGATGAGATGTATTATGTAGGAATAGGTTTTGACATATTGTAGACTGTATGTTTCATAATAACAAACTTAGAGGTCTTCATACAGAAGGGTAATAATGAGTGACGGACAAATCTCTTTGTTTCAGATTAATAATATGCTTTGCTATCCTGGGACAAGATAAGATGAGATAAAATAAAACTTTATTAATCCTGAAGGAAATTCTTGTGCCAGAGATTGCTCAAAAATTACAACAACATAAGAATAAAAACAATAGAGTAATATTTTTGTATAAGGAATATATGCTAATACTAATGCCTAATGGAATAACAATAAAAGTAAGATACATTTAGCAAAATAAGTAAACTAGAACTAGAATAGAAAAGTAAAATTGCACATGATATTGAAAAGTAATATTGCACATGATGTTGATATTATTATTCTGTGTCCGATGTTTCAGCTGTCCTTCCTGCAAAAGGGGGAGGAGTTATACAGTTTAATGGCCACTGGTAGAAAAGACCTCCTGTGGCATTCTGTGGTGCACCTCAGTGATCTCAGTCTACTGCTCTAATGTCTATAATACTGAGTAGTTTCCTCAGCATCCTCCTCTCTGATACCTCCACCAAAAACTGCAGTTCCACTCCCAGGACAGAACCAGCTTTCCTTCCTAAAATTGACCACCAACTCCTTAGTCTTTGGCCCAATTCCAATCCGGCCCCTACACCCGCTGCCTACCCACTCTCACTCCATTTGTGCGTTTGCATAGAGGGTCTGCCACATTAAGTGTTGTTCCAAACCAATAAGCCTTAAGTGGGAGTGGGTTACAAAGCCCTCCAACACTGAATCTGCAAACCACACTTCTCTCAAGTGCCTGGTATGGAGGAAACACCACAAACCTCTTAATGTGAGTTCTGTGCAGTTATTTCCAAAGGATAAGTATTAAATTGACTCTATGCATGTAACAATAAGTAGCACAAACACACTGCACCAAGAAATAAATAAAAACAAACAAAAAGGTTCCAAAACAGCAATAATAAAAGAACATCTATGTGAGATTCATCAATTTTTGTTTTAGTGACTTTGAAAGCAAATCTGTTTTTGATCTGGAGCATATTCCAGGCAGAAGAAGCTCTATCAAGAACAGTCATCATACTGATGTGTCATATACCCATGACAAAAAGCAGTATATACTAGTTTTTCACAAAAGAAGTGTGGTGTATTATTCCAGATGCACTTTGCATGAATAAAAATTCAATTCAATTAAATTTTATTTATATAGCGCCAATTCATAACAGAAGTTATCTCATTGCACTTTTCCTATAGAGCAGGTCAAAAACTTTGCATTATCTGAAAGATGTTGATTGGACACCATGCTGACACGTCGGAGTGTATATCCCCTCCGCCTTAATTAAGAGACCCTCCACAGCAGTTAGTGTGACTCCACACAGAGTGCACGTCACGGAGTGGGAGGGTGTAGGGGCCACATTGGAATTGGGCCTTTATGATGTTGAGTTTCAGGTGATTCAGTTCACACCACTCCACAAAACTGTCCACCAAGCTCCTGTACTCAGCCTCCCCTGCTGATACAGCCCACAATGGCAGAGTTGTCCGAAAACTTCTGCAGGTGGCAGAACTGTGAGCAATATCTGAAGTCTGAGGTGTAGAGTATGAACATGAAAGTAGACAGGACCATCCCCTGAGATGCCCCCCGTGCTACTCACTATTATGTCCGACACTTACACCTCACATACTGACTCGCCACATATTCACCACAGAGCAGAGCGCAGAGCTGCTTCTGGGACACGCTGTGGCGCGTCTGGTAGGATCACAAGCACTGTCTAGAACGGCTGCGATCAGCTCCGGCGGGCGCATCGCAGCCAGAACGCAACGCAGCCATGCCCGGTGGGATCCAGGCTTTAGTCCTGAGCAGGGCAGGTCATATCACAATCAGAAATACTTTATTGATCCCCGAGGGGAAACTCTTTCGTTACAGCTGCTCACTATCACGTGAATGCACACTTGAGAATAGAAGGAAAAGAAGTACTAAGCAAATCAAAATATAATACGCTGTAATACAGGTCACTGGGGCTTTGGTAGATCAGGAGACTTCAGTTCTGCTGCGTGTTTCTGCTTCGAGCAGATTACACGGCGAAGCCAGGAGGAGAGAGTTCAGGTGGGTGTCTGCTGGTGAGCACACTGAGCGGGAGACAGCCACGGCTGTCTGCTGCAGTGAAGAATTCCAGGAGAAAGAGAGAAAGAACAAATGATCACTGACCTTTTTTTGACCTGGGGACATCCGGTCCCAGGAAACGTTTTTCTGCATGTCAAACCACCAGATTCTGAAAAATGATAAAATTTTATTATTTTATTGGAGATTAAAACACCACACGATGGTGAAAATCACTGTTGACTCATCAGGCCTATAAGTAGATGTACTGTATACTGTAGTACATTCCTGTAGCAGTATTATTAGAATTCCTTTGTGTTAAAAGGCTCTAGTCTAGTCTTATGTGCCTTAAAAATGTGGTCTAGTTTTTTCATGTTGTATTTTTTTATTCATGAAATTATTTTAAAGTTTAATTCAGTTAGATTTGACTGTTCTACATGCAAAAATAACACTTTCTGGTAACACCATTATAAAATGTACTCTATCACAACAATAATCTCTATCACGTCATGTTGGTGATCACAGCTCCACCTATATTGCAATTAAACATGTGACGTGTAGCATGATCAACCCCGATTCAGATAAACATTTTGTATCCTTATTGATAAAAATAATTGAACTTCTCTGAAAGTTGACCTCTGAGCCATAAACACCCTGTCCAGAGAACTGATAGGCTTTCCCTAGTAACTTCCTCTGTCACATGACCTTTGCCGGACTCAAGGCTACTAATGGAAAGTTGAATGACAATTTCTTGATTTAAGGCAGGTCTGCTTGTCAAACTAATCCGATGTCCTGTTGAGATACAAACCACATTATGTTGCAGGACTCACAAAGGAATGTTGAGTGCCAGTTGAGAGTGAAGCTAAGCCCGTTTATTAGTTTATGACCCTCACTGACTTGGTAAACTGAAACTTGGTCCCTCAACGGACCATGCTCTGGACCTTACCAATGAAACAATTCAATCAAAACTTTAAGACTTAAGGGAACAGAAAAATGACATACAGAATCAAAATGTAATTAACTTTAACTAATATGTTATGTTTAATTGACAATATAAGAAGAATGTGAAGCTTGATGTTGTCATGCTGACGCAGACAAAGAACAATTAACCCTGAAATAACAAGGACTGTTTCTTTATATGAACAATTAAGTGTGTATGATATTGTTAAAGTATGGCTCACTCTTTTGTGTAATGACACAAAGCTATTTTTAGAATGTTTTCAACTGATTTCTTGTTGCCTTAACCTCAATATTAATCAATTAAACATGCCTAAGGTTACTTGATGTTATATCTTAGCCTATTATGATGTATTATGATAGCCTTATTCTGTCTTCATTCCACTTGGCATAGCCTCTATGATGTGTTTAGTCTCTCTGAATAGCTAATGAAACAGGAAATGTAATATGCATGTACACAACAAATGAATTGATCATAGCCTACAACAAGATAAAATGCAAGCAGAGATGTCATCTCTGCCCCCTACACACAGCACAGGGTACTGTGCGTGTCTAGTAGGGAGAAGAAATAACCCCTCCCTTGTGCATGCCTCTCAGAGACAGGCAGACAAAAGACATTCCTGAGATTGAAAGATTGCTGTAAACATTTAACTTGTGTGATTTTAGTTTACTATTTCATTTACTGTTACAGCTATGTGTATGCATAAGCCTATATATAGAAACACATGTATGTGTATTGCCATAACAGTGTTGTAACATATGTTACCATGTATGACAGTTAATTAACCCCATCTGTTCATACCCATACTCATAAGTGGCTAATATCCTGTTTTATTCATAAAAATGTGTGGCACCTTGCAACAACTGATTAGACCAAGCTTTAACATCGGAGAATTAAACTTGTAGCCTTTACTAATTCATTGTAAAGAATTATGATAAGGTAAGGTGGAAGTGGAGTGAAATTGCACGCCTTGAAACTCTCTCACATCTTATGTCCCTTCTCCGCTGCTCTTCAAGAATCAACAGTAGATCTCTAGGGGGGAGGATGCAACAACACTTGACTGAGTCCTGAGGCCCAGCAGGCCTCAACTGACAGGCGGCGGGACCAAAGGCACACAGAACATGTTGGAGAAATGCTGACATCCAACTTTGAGCCTGTGCCATTTCTGAGATCAAGACAAAGTTAGAAGAGGAAGAAACCTGGTTTGGCTCCAGCCACGTGATGCAGAGAAGGAGAAATAGAGAGAGATGGAGCGAAAGAAACTCTAAGACCTAACTCTTAAAGAAAGAAACTCTATTAGTGACCCTAAACTGCTGCTACCAGGTTAAAGAAGCCTGCTCTACTCTGCTGCAGCACCTGAGTCCTAACAAGGATCATAACGAACTTTAAACTCAGTCAACAGCTGGCAGAAACTCACACCACATTGCCATCACAGCCAAATGTTATCAGTGTGATTATGGAAGAAGGGACCCAACTCGAGCCGAAGTCGCCCTGCGACTTTCATCCGGAACTAATCACCACTGGGTGCCCAGGGAAAGGGTACTGCTTCTCCTCTTCTCTTCCCCCTAGGACAACACCTGCCCTTCTCAGCCAAAACTCAGGTGAAACAACAGATACTTTTCTGTGATATTAGTTTAATAAGAACAATTAGGAAACATAACGTTAGATCAATATTAGGATCTCCCACCAACATAGGTATGATAGATAAATTACTTCAGGTGATTAATAATTCCTAATAATCTCCCTTGACTTTCCAAGACTTCTCAGTAGCCGAACGGTGCCTTATTTGGCAGGTAACTATTAAAGTTTGTCCACATAGTGGTTTCCTGTGTTTTGACAAGTTAATATCGCTAGCCAAAATAATCATTCACTGCATCCTGTGTCAAATGGTCATTCATTCACTTATTAATTATCCATCGCTGTGTTCATATCATTCATGGTTACATTTATCCTTTAATTTGTCTATTAGTTATTAGTTTATTGTGTAGCCTAGTAGGTAGTTTTATTTATATATATATATATAGATATATATATATAGATCGAGACTAAATTGATTATTAGGTAGTTTTATTTATATATATATATATATATATATATATATATATCAGACTTCAGATCGAGACTAAATTGATTATTAATTTATTATTTCTTTCTTTATCTATCGTTATAAATTAATAGCAAGATTTTCTTCTGGTAGAGGAGTGGTGCCTTGTTCCACAATGAATTTAATGTAATTTAGATTATGTTATTTAATATGAACTCTGATTTTATTCTGATTGCTGGGAGTGAGTATAAACCTGCTATTTTCTCTTACCAAAATTAAGGCAAATTGCCATGAACAGGTTAACGCATTTAAACCTTTCATTTGCTACAGCAACATAACTCTAATCAGAGACTACAGATGGAACAGATACCTGCTGCCTTCAGATGGCTGTAAAGAGAGTCACCGGAGTAAAGGAAAGGCCGTCAGTATAAACTGCTACTGTTGTGGATTACAGAGTTGCTAAGACTAATGCATAATTAAATGTAGAATAAAAGTGGAAAGATGAACCAAATGTGAATAAAGGGGTTTGTGGGATTTTAGAGAGGATTACATGGGTGTGCCATCACCAAATAAAGTGACCAAAATATTATGGAACACAAGTGTGCTGAGCTGTTGATCTGCTCTGAGAAGGCGGACCACATAAGATGTTCTCATTCTTGACACCAAGATTGCGGTGCGCCACTGGATTGGCATCGCCACACCCTCTACCACGCCTCTGCTTCAGCTGGGGTGCAAGACGAGTCCCCAAGATATCAAACCAGCACAGTCAAGGAGATAAAACCTAAGTGTGTCCCAGGAAAATACCAGTTCATCAAAATAGAGCTGCTAGACTACCAGGGCTTCCAACCTGTTCTCATTCCCAGGGCGTCAAATACCGATGTTTTGTCACGGCCCTCTGCATTATATACAGAGGCACAAGGTACCCTTTTGCGTCTGAGCTTGCTTGGTTCTGGCGACGCATACTCACTGTAGTGAATGGTAGGTCAACGTGCTACAGAGTGCAAAGAGAATGCAGATCACCTAAACCAAAAACTGATTACCTCAGCTTCAGACAGAAATGAGGGTGTATCAGTGAAATCTTCTGGTCAGAATGAAAACCAGGATGTCACTCAGCACACTGTGGCACATGGTTGTGTCATTTCTGGTCTAATTTTGGGGGAAATCTCATACACATCTTGAGACAAGGGTCCAAATATTGGACCATCTGGTTTTTAGCCATCCTGGCCCAATGTCAAGGTGACTGTATTGCCTGCCATACCATAACCATCGGCGAGACTCAAGAATGATGTACATGAAAACTTAGTGTGCTAACACGGCGGCTGAGGGTTTTTTTCTAACTGCTGTCTTCTTCTCTCCTCAGAATGAGGCCATCCGTATAAGATGAGTATGCACACTCAAGTCTCAAGTAGTGCACCTGTCGAATGAAGACCGTGAGAGACTGAAGGAATACACGGTGAGTTGCTTGTGAAATACAAGTGTGACAAAGTAGCTGTAGATCAGTGGAGAAAGCAGATTGCTTGATTGATGCTAGATTGCAGAATCATTGCAGAATCATTGTCCTGCTGAAAGACTAAGTTTCTCTTGCAGTGGCCTCCCTGATTTTGCTCCATTCTTCTTCAATTTTAACAATATGTCAATGCCCTGCTGAACCAAAAGTCTATCCATGTCATGATGCTTCAACCGCCACATTTGACAGCACATAGTGTTCTTCAGGAAGTATCATGTTAGCAACACACACTGCTTTGAATTTTGACTTATGATTTCAAAACCTTGTCCAACATCTTGGATGTCACTCAGTTCCTCTCTGGAAAACTTCAGGCCACTTTTGACATGGTTCTTCTTAAGTGATGGTAATCACTATAAACCTTTCCTAACCGGACTCATAACCATATGAAGTCCTGCAGAAGATTTTCCTCGATCTGGATGGACAGAGGATGTCATCAAAGGGACAATTCCTGAAAAACAAGCTGCTGGTGGGAGTGAGTTTGAAAAAGACTGAAAGTCATGCATATATCCTGAAGTATTTGACTGTATCCCAGGCAGGCTGGGGTTTCCCACTGCACACTGCACAAAGTGTGAAGCTTTGAAACAGCAGGTAACAGTTGTAAAGATATCACAAAGATATCCCAAAGTACTATTTGATCATTTTCTATCCTGCGCATTTGTGTGGATGGAGCAGTTTTAGCCCAGTACATAGTGTTTTCACAATGGACATTTTTAAATTTTACCTTCATGAAGGTTATGGTGATGTTTTTGTTGCTACTGTTTTTGAGAGAATATTTTGTCCAACCATGCATTGAAAAGAATTTCAAGTTACATCTAGTATGTTAAAAAGAAAGCTTGGAAGAACAGGAATGTGGGTATCTGTTGTTAATGCCAGATGTGAGATTTTCCTCGATTTGTTTAGATGGAATATGGGTGGCGTGATGAAATTACGTTCATCCAATGATTTATTTTTTGGGGTGTAACATTTTCCAGATTGTAATTCATTTCTAATATAGATTTTGTGCATTACTTTTCTTTCATGGTTCATTTATATACACATTTCTCATGTGTTTCTTAAATTACGCTGCCGTTTATCAGACTTACATAAGAAATACAAATTAGACAATATCTGTGAATCAATTTGGGATCAATTAAATTAATGGTTTATGTAGTATGTAATGGACTTTGAAAATTTGGAAAGATATACAGAAATGGACTTCATATTTGACCATATGTTGCAGTGAAGCAAAATTTCTTCACATATTGCAAGATATGTTGCAAAATGATTGAACTCTCTAGGACCTACTGGTGATTTTTGAAGTTTTCTGTGCAGTATTGTAAACATGTTCATATTTTGAATATAAACTTCCAAATGTCCAATGAATTTCAGAAAAAACAGAAATAACTGACTTACACTGATATAAAAGTCATGTTTTTAACTCGTGCATTTATTTTGAATGCAACAATAACTTGTGCCACCTGTGAGTGTTGTGATGTTCGTTATATTCCACTATTGATCCCACTGGTAGTATGCTGTACTGTGTAGAATCTTTATGCTAAGAATACAAACAGGTTTCCTAGTGACATTATCATGAGATATGCACAGTGGTAGAAAACAGAGTGACTGACAGCTTATGAGGAGATCGATATGAGGAGTTGTTTTTGTGCCTTAACTGGCAGGAATCACAAAAGTAAGTTTCATTAGCCAAAGATAATGGGATAATAACTCCCTGTTAGCTCAGACCGCATAATAAGTAATTAGCATCTAGTGATCTTGTCAAAGCCCTGGATTTTAATAAGGCTCACCAGGCCAGCTTTAATGAATGAGTATGTACTCTTCAGCCAGTCCCACAGCCAAACTCTCAGAATCATCAAACTCAGAGGCCATACACCAACGACTGAAATGATTAGTCAGCTCCCTCGCAAACTCCATATGTGACTGGTTAATCCTTTTTCCCCACGTCCTTAAATGCTGACGATACATTTCTCATATACCTTCAGTATAGCAGCCTTGACTGATTTATAAGTTAGGTTTTTCCTGCTTAAAGATGCACACGCCTCCTGTGCTTTTCCTGACAACACACACTGCAACAGCAAAGTTTGTTCAAAGTCTGACCAATTTCTTGCCTCTGCAATCCGCTCAAACCGAGAGAAAAGAACATCCAGATCCCTCTCATTTAACTTAGGCAAGAGACACAAATTACTCACAACATCAGGAGACCTTGACGGTGAAGATGATCTTTCCTCCCCTTGCAAAACATCCCCAGAAAGCTTACCATCTCTGACTAACCCCAACCTAGCTGTCTGCAGTGCAATCTTTGCCTGCTCTGTCTCAAGCTGCAACCGTTCAGTCACCACTTGCTTATCCACCTCCAGCTTATGCTTTTCCCTTTCATTCTTTTGCCTTTCCAGCTCCCTTTCCACTTCCAACTTCTGTTTCTCTTTTTCATGAGACAAAAAGGGGCTTCAAACAGAAAGGTAAACATTATATATCGTTGATCATATCAAACACACACACACCTGACGGCTAATTCCTGCTGCTAACAGCCGGTTGCCAGAAACCCCAGAGTGGTTGGTAGCCTACTTGTATTTCCGGGAAGGCGCTGTTCCGTCGGGTTGATCTGTCTAATTCTGGACCCAGTTCAGCACATAGATCCAAGAGCATGGCTCTGGGCAATCTAAATTGGCGTATTAGCCAGTCATCATCATGGGCCAGAAAATCTCCGTGGTCCCTGAACACTCGTTCCCTCCCAAATCTTCCCTTTGTGCGTTGTCCTCTGCAGTGGCAGCGCATCCATCATGCAGCGTTACGCACAAGTGTCACCGCAGTATTTCTATGTTTACAGCAGTCAGACTGATTACTTCACACGGTGCCAAAATGATCGTGTCCCTCAGTGGTGTCCCCACTCTGGGACATCATGTGAAGGTGGAAGTTTGACAGGTGAACCAGTTCTTTTATGCAGGTTTTGTTATGGCATATATTTAGTGTCTGCTACTAAAATAATATCCAGAATGAGGGGGCTTCTATTTTCTTAACTTGTGAAGCAGATAAACTGCAGGAATTTAATATATACTAATGTTAGTTATGTCATGGTAGCTAACCAGAACCAAAAGATTTCTATCAGTGTGTAGCGTGTGGTAAAAAAGACATGGAAATGCAAGGATGAGTGCCACATACAAATTTACATCTAAACAGTATTTTTTCTGGTGTCCATATATGTCCATATATTGAACATGTCCATATGTATCAGCTATCATGACATCGTGGCAATGAGTTTTCTACATTCCTGCCGGTGCACATACTCGATGTTTGTAAACTAGAAACCTGTGTATACACTTATCTTATTAAAAAGACAAGCCGCCATCACCGTGGTGGCATCTCTTTTTGACCTGTGCAACAATGCTATAATGTATCTGAAGAACAGCAGTGATGGAAGCATTTAGATACTTTTCAAGTAAAAGTAACAATACCACAACATAGAAATACTGTAATATTACAGGTAAAAGTCCTGCTTTCAAAATTTTACTTAAGTAAATGTGCGTAAGTATTATCAGCAAAATATACTTAAAGTATCAAAGTAAACATACTCATAATGCATAAAGGGCCCTTTCAGAATGTTATGTACTCATTAATGATGCATTAACAGACAGTATAAGCAACATTTTTGTTCCATTTGGTGAAGATGGAACAAATGTTAACTAGTGTATATACTGTTGGATATTTGAATCTGTAACAATGCATTTTGTAAACTGATCACATGTTTTATATGTAAAATCTTAATCTGCAAAGTAACTGGTAACTATAATTGTCAGATTAAAAGTAGTATACCTCTCAATTGTACGGTAGATTACTTTACTACTTCTGTATAATTATAGGTAATCTAACTTTAATCTTAACTTTTAAACAAAGTTCAGCCCAGTTGAAACAAACGCCCAGATGTCTTTCCACTTGCAAATCACCAAAACAAGCTGTCGGTCTGTGCGGTTATCAGGTGCTCCAACAATGATAATAATAACAGAAATTAAACTGTATTTGGTTTGTCTATGCCTCCACAGTACTGGCAGTGTCATTACAGAGTGCACGTCGTGATTTAATTTATTTGTTTTGAAAGCATACATCTGATGAATCTCATCCAGTGGGTTTTAAACAAAGCAATGATATTCCAGCTTGATGTACAAGGATACATGTCACAGGCCTTATTTTGTATAGGTTGTCCACAAATTATTCCCATGCCAAACCTCCTCACCGTCAAATCCAAACATTTTGTTGTTTTCAGGACACAAGTCAGGAGTTCCAATTTGAAGGCAGCATGAGTTACACTGAAAGAAATGGAGCTTCAGCTGTAACCTTTAAGCTGCACTTGTGGAGAAGTGACATTTATAGCACATCTCTCATTGTCTCATATACTGTACATTACACTGACTGCACTCTGTGTGTGTGTGTGTGTGTGTGTGTGTGTGTGTGTGTGTGACTTAGATTTCCAATTGGGTCCACAGTTAGCCATGAGGAAATGGACTCACTAGTCTGGCCATCACACAAATGGACTTAAACCACACACACACACACACACACACACACACACACACACACACACACACACACACACACACATTAACACTTTCTCCTGCTCACTGCTGTGCAGGTTCCTCATAGAAGTAGGTAAGACAAGATCGTGCTTCATCATCTCAGTTTTCCCTGGCTGCATCTGCTCTCCAAATCTCTATGTTGGGGAAAATGACGCAGATTTATGGGTGGGGCGCTAACAGTATCCTCATTTGCTAGAAGCAAATGAATAAATCACCATGCCAAGATGCTTTGACTCCACTGCCTGTACTCATAAGAACTGAGAGAGAGGGAGTGAGAGTGAGTGAGTGAGAGAGAGTGTGTGTGCGTGTGCGCGCACGCATTTCTGCATGGCATTGTATGTGTGCAAACTCATTTTTTTCTCGACACAGGCATGCATCTATGTGTTTGTGCATTTCATTTTAAATGTGTTATGAACCTTTCCTTGTTTGATTTATTCAGATGATTGCTGTTGGATCAGGCCGCTGAAATGCAGTCAGTTGTAAAACTACAATTGCAATAAACTAAAGGTATTTCAGTTTAGAGAAATCTCCTTTCCTTCTTATTTACGTATTCCTTCTCTTATTTATTAAGATATGCATTCGATTTTGCAGGGCTGTTTGGAGAAGCGTGTTGTTGATGTTCATCCTACTGGATGTATTTAAAAAAGTTAACTGTAAATTCCTAACACAAAGGGGAAAATGCATAATTTATATTGGAAACCACTTTGGTTTGTATAATAAGTGCAGTTTGAACATTCATATTTAGCCACTCAGGAAGGATTCAAAGTTCTTTGTCTTTTGTCAAGAAAAGGTTATGCAAATATATGTAACAGGCCTCGGGTGTAGGGCCTGTAGCCAGATTATATTTCATCCTGTAAAGAACAGGGAATTAATAAAATGAGCAACAGATCGTGCGTTTCCCTCTCTCGTCTCTGCCAGTCTGAAGGCGAGAGCTGGCTGCGAAAGCCCGCTTGTAGTGAAAATCAGAATTCAACTCCAGGAATGTACACACAATGATATAAATTTTGCTCTCATACAAAATACACCCATGAAAACTACCACTACATAATATACAAAATTAAATCACATAATGCAACCACACATTGCTGTGCATCGGAAAAGAACGGAGCCCACTGGGCCTGTCGGGAGTTGAGCCTTCTGGCAGACTGGATGTAGGACAGGTTCGGTCCACACAACAAATGGCACCTCGGACTCCTCCAACCTGTGTCTCCATTCCTCTAGTGCCAGTTTGACTGCGAGGAGTTCTCTGTTGCCTACATCATAGTTACGTTCCGCTGGAGTTAGTCGATGGGAGAAAAGGGCACAGGGATGGAGCTTGTGATTGGAGCTGGAACACTGAGAGAGCACCGACACAAGAGATTTATCCTTCTTGGACACGAAGAAAAACCCCGCACCAACTGGAGAGGACGAAGAGCGAATGATGCCTGCTGCCAGAGACTTGTGGATGTATTTCTCCATAGCCTCTCTCTCAGGACGAGACAGGTTGTATAACTGGCTGGAGGGGAGATTGGCACCAGGAAGAAGATCGAAGGTGCAGTCGAGAGACAGAATGGACTCCAGCTGATGATTTTTCAGGCAGACCAGTTGATGTGTGGGTTATGAAGACAAAGCCATGTTTGTCCTAGAACAAGCAGGGGATTGGGAGAAGTAATAATGTTAAGTTGAGTCTTTCATAGATCACGAGTCAGAGGCGTAATACCATGTAGGTAAACGGACGATCTGGCGAAGACTGGAGAGAAGTGCCGGGTAGATATACTGCCAGGTGCTGATAAGTGGATGGAGAGCAGGTGAGTAGCAGATGTGTCAGTTCCTGATTGGAGGTTCCTCCTTTAATTTGTTAACCATATGTATATGTCTAAAGGGGTGGTCTTCCTGTAACTCCATTTGACTTTATAGAATTTGATAAGTCAAGGATAAGACGGTGTAGTCCCTCATTTGTCCAGGAGTGTTCCATCGTAGAAAAGGTTTCAGTCGTAGTCATCTGGACACTGTTTTCAGAATCCAGACGTTTCTCAAGTCATTCTCAATTGCGAAAATGATCTGAGAACTCAGAATTTTTAGCTCTTAAACTCTGTGTTACTTAAGCCCTGCCTTCAGGGCAACACAGAGTAGCTTAAATTTCTGAGTTCTCAGACCATTTTCGCAATTGAGAATGACTTGAGAAACGTCTTGATTCTGAAAACAGTGTCCAGATGACTACGACTGAAACCTTTTCTACGATAAGTCAAAGATATTTGGGTTCACATTACCTCCGCAAGGCTATGTGGGACTGTCATGGTGAAAGAAGCTGTCCTGATGACACCTGCTCTGTCTCTCTTTCTCCCCCTTTCTACCTCAAAACTACTCTTCCTCTGGCCTTACATTTTCATGAAACTTCCCAGACCCTGCCATTCCTCATTCGTCCACCAGTTGTCCCTCTTGAGTTTCCCACTTCTGCCAGTCACCTAACCGGCTGCACACCTGTTTGTCATTTCCTCATTGATCCACACCTTTTCCTTGTTCCCTCGTTCAGCATATAAATACCAGCAACTGCCCTAGTCATTGATGCCAGGTTGTCTTTGTAGCTCACCTGCCGTAACAGTTTAACCATCACTGCCTGTTTCTGGCTGCCTCTTCCCAGTTCCTGAAATGAAACGTGCCTGTTGTCTGTTTCCTGTGTTTTAAACTGGGCAGACACTGTACAGATTAAGCCTGATTTTATAATCAAATTTTACAATCATGCTGAATTTCTGACAGATCAGGTTGTTGTTTGACATTCAGTTTGAGGGGGACAGGCTGTTATCATATTGCACTATAATTCGTATACAACCCACAAAATCGGGAGCCACGAGGCAGTTACATTTATTATTAGGAGGTGACCTCTAGCGACCTCAGTAATTATGGGCGCAAAGGAGGAAGTCAAGTTAGGTTGTATAAAGAGAGTCAAAGTCAGTGTAGGGAGGTGGATGTGGCGGATGGATGGGTCAAACACAGGACTTTAACTTGGAGAACCCGGTCATTCGTATCCCATGTGATACCAAAAGTCAACGTTGACTTACCCACTTACTTATTTTAAGTTACAGAACCTATGTAACCTAACCTATGAAATCATCACAACATATGTGACAAGATATCTCATCCTCTGATCCATCTTGAATCTTTACCCAATCAAAGCCTAATTCATAAAAGTTGCTATCCCTGTGGTAACAATTCCCACAAACTAAATAACAAAATACATTAATGTCAATTGCCTCGACAGTGAACGCCTCACAACACCAGTACAAGTGAGTGTTTCTCAAGTTCATGGTCAAACTGAACAGAATGTTCACAAACATCAGCATGAGTGCTGACCTCAACAATTTGTTAATCAATTTCATAAAAATGCAAGAGACGGTGGGCATCAACTTTCTTGTGTTTTAGCTGCCTAACCTTATTATTATTATATCCATATTCTAATTGATAACCACAAATTTAACCGCACCGTGGTTCATCATGCACAGATGTTATAAAAAACATAATTGAACAGAATTTTGTCATCCAATTCACATTTTTGTCTGGTAAAAGAGTTGAAAAAACATATATCATTGCTAAACATACCTTAGCTAGTGGTGTTGAGGTTATTATTTCACTTTATTTTTTAGCAGTTTACTTGAATATTCTGAATAAGTGGTCTGTTTCCTTAAACTATAGTAACAAAACTGATTTTAATAGGTCTTCAGCAAACTGATGAAAATAGTTGCACTAGGCAACACTGGGGTGACATGCTCAAGACTTTGGTCATATTTGAGAAACAGCTACACTTTAGATACAACAGGTATGAGTGCAAACTTTATTATATATTAAATATATATATATATTATTAGGAGTGCTACCTTAAATGAAATGTCTCCTGATTAACTGCAGCTGCACACAACAACCAACTGATAGGTGGTGATTTCAAGCTCTGTCTTTAGTGCACATTGCAGGAATGTATCAAAACCAATTTAAACTTGCAGCTAACTTTGAGTTTGACAGTCTCTGAATGTCTGTGTCCTTATTTCTAGCACCTCAGGTAATTTTGGAAAACGGTGTTCAGAGCAGCTAGCAGCTGTTGAGTCTCCTCCAAGAAACTTTGTGGCAAAAAAGATATTTGACTCCCCTCAGGCCTACCGTCAGCAGCGCATTCAACAATAAAAGAGCCAAATAATTACTGTGCCTGAGGAGGTGATGTGTCTGCAGCCCCCAGTGGTGCTCCACACAGCTCTGACTGCCTGCAGGCCTGTGGCACAGGGAGATATGAGGGACTGATAGAAGGAGAGAGTTAGTGATGGAGGTACTGAAGAAAACGAGGAAGATGGATACATGGAGGTTAGAGTATAGGTGAAAGAGGAAGGGCAGCATTTCTAGTGTTTAGAAACATTTCTTCAGTAAGAACTATTTTGAGTTTGGGGAGTTATTTGTGAAGATTTTCTCTAATTCCTTGGGGTGTGGGCCTGATGTAAATGCTGGTATATGAATGATATAGTTCCTGCCATCCATTTCCCTTGTGATTGGTTGTAGAAAAACATTAAACCATTAAACATTACTAAAATTAAAAACATTAAAGGGTCTATTACAGGTGTTGGGGAGCACTACTGCAGATGTGAAAACAGTTATATAAAGCCTTCATTGTTTCCAGAGGGAGCTGTGTGAAGTCTGCTAAATGTCCTCAAGTGATGTCACTTGAGTCAGTGTCGGTTGGGGCTGAAGATTACAAGTTTGAAAATGTGGAGTTAAAAAAGTGAGCTTCCCAGACCTCTGTGGCCCGCTGCTCATCTCTGCTGCAGGCTGGAGGCTATTAGCATAACATACCCTAATCTCCGACCGAACTGTTGGTGGTTGAGTTGCATTGTGGGTAATGTAGGCGGCAGGTTTTGACAAGGAAGTAGAATGTGTGGAATAAATATGACATTATCTCTGGTTCTGCTGCATCCACTTTGATCCATTTTTTTAACTGTCCATCGTGAGTCTGACAATGTTATAAAAGTGTAATGCTAAATTGGTGGAATCTGTTCATACTAGTGCTATTTTCACTCATATTTCCACTTAGTTAACACAGTAGCAAAGCTACACGTAGCACTATTAATTTCACTACATCTTTCGGTTAGCGGAGCTACTATCAAAATAATGTTTCAAGTAGCTATTTTTTTCATAAAGTAGCAGCTAGCACAACTAAATGCTACATCGCAAGCTCTAGTGTTTGGGTTGTGCTACAGAAAGGATTGCGCTGTATCCTGCAGTCTAGCTCACGTGTCAGACTTCAGTTACACTGACCTCTATCACACATGTCCAATGGTATTCTAGCATTGATAGGGCGCTGATGATTTCAAAAGAATGGGGGACAAGTAAATGTTGTGTGTTCATGAATTGTGAGTTACCTTATGAGATTTCCATAGTGAGTTTATTTTGCAGTACTAATTGGCCATACAATGCTAGACTTTGACAGCACCATATTCTCTATTTATACACAAGCTGTAGAATATGCTATAGGCATCATACACCTATCAACTCCTGACTCAGCAAAGGAGACTGTTGCAGGGAGTAGAATAAAGCAGCACACACATCTGCAAATCCATTTCATCAAATAGAAAGGGGCACCAATTATTGTCATAACCTGGCACTACAGCAAAACCTGTGCCAGCTCAGGAAGTTCAATCTTTCCTCAGGAGCTGCTGATCCAGTTCTACAATAATCCAGTCTGTTCTCTGCACATCCATCACTGCCTGGTTTGGATCGGCCACCAAACAGGACAGTCAGGACTGCAGAAAAGATCATCGGTTCCGACCTGCCCTCCATTCAGGACTTATACATCTCTTGAGGCAGGAAACATCACTGCAGACCTATCACACCCTGGACACAACCTGTTCCACCTTCTCCCCTCTGCTACAGAGCACTGTACGCCAAAACAGCCAGACACAACAACAGTTTCCTTCCACAGGCCATCATGCTGATGAACAGTTAACATCAGTCATACACCCTATAACACCAAAACATCCACTTACCTACAAATTATCAATTATATACAAATAAAATACACACTGTTTTTAAGTGGCAAATATAAATCCTGCACACTGTATGTACTGTATATAGACATGTATACATGCATATACTGTACATTACCACCTACTTTTATATAAAGTAATCTAGTACCCATTCAGTATTTATTCCTTTGCACTATTTCTATTGTTTACAATTTACAGAAACACGGTGTTGTTGGTCATTGTTGCTTTTTATATCTATATATACATCTATTTTTCACCTACTTGTATGGACATAATAGTTCTGTTTGTTTATCTGTTCAGCTTTGTTCAGTATTTAGCTATTATAGCCACTTTATGTTTACATCTAGCGCCATCATCAGGTCAAGATTCTAATTTGTCTAATACTTTGGTTTGTGACCAAATACCTTCAAAACTAATGACATTCTCATCAGCCTCAGGTGAACTATGTTCTGTGCTAAATAGTTAATGTTAGCATGCTAACATGCTAGACTAAGATGGTGAATATGGCAAGCATTACACCTGCTAAAAATCAGCATGCTAGCATTGTCAGTGTGAGCATGTATTTAGCTCAAGGCTCTGCGATAGTACAGCCTCAGGGCAGTGATGCCCTTCATCTCTGTATGTTTGCTGGTGGGTGGTACGTTTTCGGTCTCCTTAAGTTTGAGAACCTCTCAGCTGAAACAGAAGATGCAGGAACAATGAGGAACAGGTTAATCAACTCATCTTCGCTGTAAAATTGGCCTTCTTGTCTAGGTCAAAATGACCCGAATCAGAATCAGAAATCCATTACTGATCCCTGAGGGGAAACTCTTTGTTACAGCAGCTCACTGTCACGTCAGTGCACACAGGAATGGAAGCACTAGGCAAATCACAATATAATACACTGTAATACAGGCTAGATAAATTAAGTACAAAGTGGATATATAAAATATATATATATATGTATAAAATTAAAATAAGTGTAAAGTACAAACTGGATTTAGAGGTTGATAAGTATGTACGGTATAATAATACAATGTAATAATATAAGAAATAAGTAGTACTGCATGTACTGTCAAGTTAAGTGTAGCTTGTTAAGATGATGATGATTATGAGACGGTGGATATTGCACAGCAGTAATAGAATTATGAATAAATATCAATAAATAGGGAATTTTAAACTGAAAGAGTATATTGCACAGGAGTATTAAACAGAGAATATTGCACAATTATTTCAAGTATTGCAGTGATGTTAATGCATGGATTATATCTTCCAAGTGATTGGCTCCTCCGAGATGACGACCCTCTACATAAGGAGCCAAGATGACGTCGGCTCAGGACAGAGGAAATGCTCATCCTGCTCATCTCCCAACCGGCCACACTTGTGACTGTGTAGCCTTTTGCCATACTGATGGCTTGTGTACTTGCTACTACCTCAGAAAGCAACTGTTGCTTTCTGAGGTAGAGTTGTTTTTTTCAGTTCAATTCAATTTTATTTATATAGCACCAATTCATAACAGAAGTTATCTCATTGCACTTTTCCTAAAGAGCAGGTCTAGACTGTACTCTTTATAATATTATTTACAGAGACCCAACAAATCCCACCATGAGCAAGCACTTGGCGACAGTGGCAAGGAAAAAAACTTGCTTTAAGAGGCAAAAACCTCGAGCAGAACCAGACTCAGTGGTGGGCCGTGTTAGGTTTTTTGAGAGAGAGGGAGAGAGAGAGTGTGTGTGTGTGTGTGTGTGAGAAAGAGAAAGAGTGAGTGTGTGAGTGTGTGTGAGTGAGTGTGTGAGTGTGTGAGTGAGTGAGTGAGTGAGTGAGTGAGTGAGTGATGTTTTGTTGGTTATTTTGGCCTTTGCTCATCCTGAAGTTTAACCTTTTATCACACATCAGTAAAATAAACCTTAAATGGTTAAATGTCAGCAATCTGTCTCTGTGATGATGAGTCTTGTTCATGTTGCGTCTCGGCCAAGCCTAGATGGGTTGCAATAGTGGGCAACAACATTAATCTCAAAATAGATTTGTCTGAAAAAGTATCCAGTTGTCTAAAAGTGAACGTGAAAGAACTCAACTGAGGTTTAATGAGATGTTTAAATGTAATCTTCTTAATTTTAAACTAGATTTAAAGTTTGGTGCAACATGATTTAATCGGGTTTAAAAATGAATCCTTGTTGGTGGCCCAGCCTATGTGTTGTGTACAAACGTATTGATGTTGTATGTTGCTGTATGTCATGTCATGAGCCGGGGAGTCACACACTCTGCCCCTTCAAGGATGATGTTGGGGAAAGTGGTGGTACTGGATGAATACCACAGTTAACTTTATGAGCAGATTGATAGTGCAGGTCACACAGCTGGATGTGTTACTGTGTACCACATTCAGTTAATGATGTCCTTACCAATACAAAATACAGCCAGAGTGCAAGCTAAACTGAGAACTGGACCGCTAATGTACTCGCTCACTCCAACCCACAGAACCCCACTATTAATCCAGGAAATGGAGATTATGCTCATGTTCTGATGTGTGTAAACAGATTTATTCATCTGAAGAGGTGATTCAAAGCAGCTTGAAGTACAATGAAATGGGCTCCCCCATATCGGTGCCAGTACTCTCCTGCATACAGTACTAATGTGTGATCAGAATATTCTTCCTGTGAATAGCACCACATACCCGGGAAAATCTTTTATTTAAGGCATCGTTGTCTCTGTACTCTGGGGATTTTCAGGAGATAGAATGCTTACTGTCTGGTGCACTGTCGACTTATTCCAATAAACAATGTTTTGTCAACATCAAAAACTTGTTACATATGTAACATTTACAGCCAGTTCATGTCTGTGTCACAGAGGCATCAAGTACTATCTACCAATCTGCAGACAGCAGTTGTAGCTTCTGCACTGCTGCAACCTCTGATGTGTCAATCTAATCAGCCATCTTCTGCTGTATACTGAGAGCCAAAGATGGAATCTTCCCCTCACACTGCGTAAAAAATGTTTGGAGGTTTGGAAGCAGATACCATCAGTTATGAAAGGTGAAGCAACACATTTGGTTAGTTGTCTATTATTGTCAGTTTTACATTTTTGTGGAGCTTTTCTCTTAATGTGCAAAATACAATCACACTGCAGGAGACGTATCAGAAAACTAGGTTTAAATGTAATATGATAAGAGATTATTATCGGTTCAAAAAGGGTTAGTGTACTGTGATCTTGAGAGCTCAACGGATTGCAACTTGAGAAAACACATGTAAATTGACAAAACATCATCAATTCAAAACACATGTGCAGCATAAAAAAACCAGCTGTATATATAATATACAGCATACAGTTTTTTTTATGCTGCACATGTGTTTTGAATTGATGATGTTTTGTCAAGAGAATTAAGATTAAGAGAAATGCTCCACAAAAATGTAAAACTGACAATATTCCATATATTCCATAAACTGACAATATTCCATATATATACATATATTTATACATATACATATATATACATATATATTCACATATACATATATATATATATACATATATACATATATACACACATATATATATATATATATATATACACACACATATATATATATATATATATACACACACATATATATACATATATATATATACACATATATATACACACATATATATATGTCATGACATGCCGGCTCAGACGTCGCCCGGCCAAACAAGGTCTGCGTCAGGTGTTGGGGAACCAGGGCATCGAGACGACAAATGGGCTACTGGAACAAGACGGAGATGGGCGAGATGCGATAATAAGGCTCTGTTGGAATGCTACTACTCCAGTAACCCTAGTCAGAGGGGTTTCATGCACAGGATGTGGGATGAATGGTTACTTCGAAACCCACAATCAACGCTTACGGCGAAGCAACTAGTAGCTCAGTGTTCCAACATCCACAAGCGGCAACTGCTATCACAACTTGAGATTGACGAGGTACAACACAAATGCTACGGCAAGGGGGAGCCAGGACTACAGGTCAGAGGGGAGCAACCAGCAGCTCCCCAACCAGAGATTGGGTACGAAGCCCCAAGAGAAATCACACTGAACGAGGCAGCGACTGACCTGAAAGATAAGATCATGGCGAGGATGAACACAAGGCAACCCCGACGCCAACTACAACGGCTAAGTGAAGTACCATCAGAAAGTCTCCTAGAAGATGTGAATGCAGCATTGAGAGCGATCCCTACCACAACCATCACTGAAACCAATGAGCTGATATACGCATCAGCAGCAGTGATCCTAGAGATGCTTGGCTACAAGAGCAACCATGGGAGCCATGAGAGACAATACCCACCATGGAAACGAAGGTTGGAGGCAAAAATCAAGGAGGCCCGGAGAGAAGTGAGCCAACTGACAGAGGCTGAGAGAGGTGCAATGAGAAGGCAAGTACCCAAGAAGTACAACCAGATGCCCATACCTGAAGCACTCGAAACTGCCAAACAAAGACTCCAAGCCTTGGCTAGCCGCCTAAAGAGATACACGAGAGATAATGAAGCCAGAAGAATAAACCGGCTGTTCGCAACTCAACCTGCGAAAGTGTACGCTCAATGGCAGGGTAATAACAGCAGAGCAGACCCACCAAGGGTGGAAACGGAACAGTACTGGAAAAGTATATGGGAAAGGGAGGCATCACACAACAGCGATGCACAGTGGCTGGCCGCCCTGAGAAAGGAGCCCAGCAACCTCCCTGAACAGAATCCAGTCACCATCACAGCGGCAGACATCCAAGAAAGAGTCTCAGGTATGAAGAACTGGACAGCACCGGGCCCTGACAGGATCCACACCTACTGGCTAAAGAAGCTCACTGCACTCCACGAGCACCTAGCAGCACAAATGAACCAGCTGCTAAGAGATGGGACGCACCCTGAATGGCTTACCGAAGGGCGCACAATCCTGATACTGAGGGTTCCCGCAAAGGGTACAGTCCCATCCAACTATCGGCCAATAACCTGTCTCTCCACAACATGGAAGCTCATGTCAGGCATAATCGCGGCTAAGATAAGTGGACACATGGATCAATACATGAGCAAAGCACAGAAGGGCATTGGCAGAGGAACCAGAGGAGCCAAACACCAACTCCTGGTTGACAGAACAGTCACCCAAGACTGCAGAGCCCGACACACCAACCTGTGCACTGCCTGGATTGATTACAAGAAAGCATATGACTCAATGCCGCACACATGGATCACTGAATGCTTAGAGATGTACAACATCAACAGGACTCTGAGACACTTCGTTGCAAACTCTATGAGGCTGTGGAAAACCACCCTTGAGGCCAATGGCAAGCCACTTGCACAAGTATCCATCAAATGTGGCATATACCAAGGAGATGCTCTGTCCCCACTGATGTTCTGCATAGGTCTGAACCCCCTCAGCCAAATAATCAACAAGACTGGCTATGGATACCGACTCAGGAACGGGGCCACCATCAGTCACCTCCTCTACATGGATGACATCAAGCTATACGCTAAGAGCGAGCGGGACATCGACTCACTGATCCACACCACCAGGATCTACAGCTCTGACATTGGGATGTCATTCGGGCTTGAGAAGTGCAGTCGAATGGTGACAAAGAGAGGGAAGGTAGTCCACACAGAAGGGGTCTCACTCCCAGAAGGAACAATAGCAGACATTGAGGATGGTTACAAGTACCTTGGAATAACACAGGCAAATGGCAACCTTGAAGAGGCAACAAGGAAGACGGCAACGGCCAAATACCTCCAACGAGTAAGGCAAGTCCTAAGAAGTCAGCTCAATGGCAAGAACAAGGCCCAGGCAATAAACAGCTATGCCCTGCCAGTGATCAGATACCCTGCGGGAATAATAAGGTGGCCAAAGGAAGAGATACAGACCACAGACATTAAGACGCGAAAGCTCCTCACCATGCATGGAGGGTTCCATCCCAAATCCAGCACCCTGAGACTGTACGCTAGCCGTAAGGAAGGCGGCCGTGGACTAGTGAGTGTGAGAGCCACTATCCAGGATGAAACATCCAAGATCCACAAGTACATCCAAGATAAGGCCCCAACAGATGACGTGCTCAGGGAATGTCTCAGGCAATGGGGAACAGAGGAAGATGTGCTGGAAGAAGGACCATCATGGGAGGACAAACCCCTACACGGGATGTACCACCGGAACATAACTGAAGTGGCTGATATCAAGAAGTCCTACCAATGGCTAGTGCGGGCTGGATTGAAGGACAGCACAGAGGCACTCATCATGGCTGCACAGGAGCAGGCCCTGAGCACCAGAGCAATAGAGGCCCAGATCTACCACACCAGACAAGACCCAAGGTGTAGGCTGTGCAAAGAGGCCCCTGAGACAATCCAGCACATAACTGCAGGGTGTAAGATGCTGGCAGGAAAAGCATACATGGAGCGCCATAACCAAGTAGCTGGCATAGTGTACAGGAACATCTGCACTGAGTATGGACTGGAAACCCCGAGGTCAAAGTGGGAAACACCTCCAAAGGTGGTAGAGAATGACCGAGCCAAGATCCTGTGGGACTTCCAGATCCAGACTGACAGAATGGTAATGGCGAACCAGCCTGACATCGTGGTGGTTGACAAACAGCAGAGGAAAGCCGTTGTGGTTGACGTGGCGATACCAAGTGATGGCAACATCAGGAAAAAGGAACATGAGAAATTAGAGAAGTACCAAGGGCTCAGAGAAGAGCTGAAGAAGGCCTGGAAGGTGAAGGCAACAGTGGTACCCGTGGTCGTCGGAGCACTCGGGGCAGTGACCCCCAAACTGGAGGAGTGGCTACAGCAGATCCCTGGAAGAACACCAGACATCTCGGTCCAGAAGAGTGCAGTACTGGGAACAGCAAAGATACTGCGCAGAACCCTCAAGCTTCCAGGCCTCTGGTAGAGGACCCGAGCTCGAAGGATGAGACCACCCGCGGAGGGTGAAGGACAAAGTTTTATATATATATGGTATATATATAATGTATATATACATTTTAGACGTTTCGGCTCCCATCCGGAAGTCATTCTCAATTGTGAAAGAATGGGATGGGAACTAGAAATTTAAGCTACTCTGTGTTACATAAGCCCTGCCCTCAGGAAGGAAATACAGAAACTTGTTTACCCTAAGGACAAGTTACCCATACAGAAACAGAGCAACATTTACATAAGCCCTGCCGTCAGGAAGGAATCTGCCTGAGTATCTGTTAATAGCTAGTTTCACCTGAAACTGACCTCATAGTTTCCAAGATGGCCCAGTAATCAGTAATCAGGCCTATTGTTTTCTGGCTGCATCTACTTCATCACTGCTAAGTACCTGATTAGCATGTGATTGGCGTGACCAAGGTGATAATACACTCTGATAGACTTTGGGCAGATTGAATCTCAGACCACCATTTCTGTTCAAAGAGAACCCCTCTTTTTTCACAAAAATGGCTTCCTTGACACCCCGTTCAAACCAACTCTTCTCTCTACTAAGAATCTTCACCTTGCTGTCTTCAAATGTGTGGTCTGTGCTGATAAAGTCTTTTGTGAAGTGGCTGTTTGGTCTCACCTATGTACCGTTCTTTGCAGTTTTCCTCACTGCACTGAATGGAGTAGACTACATTGCTCTGTTTCTGTATGGGTAACTTGTCCTTAGGGTAAACAAGTTTCTGTATTTCCTTCCTGAGGGCAGGGCTTATGTAACACAGAGTAGCTTAAATTTCTAGTTCCCGTCCCATTCTTTCACAATTGAGAATGACTTCCGGATGGGAGCCGAAATGTCTTGATTCTAAAAACAGTGTCCAGATGACTACAACTGAAATCTTTTCTATGTTAGAACACTCCTGGACGAATGAGGGACTACACCGTCTTATTCCTTTAAGAGGCAGAAACCTTGGACAGAACCAGACTCAATGGTGGGCCGCTGCTGCCACTATGGGGATGGGGATGGCCCTAAACCTCGACCAGTTACTTTACAGGCTGCAGTCATTGCCAAAGCACAGACCTAATATGATCATCCCTTCTTGCACGTTATTATCTCCGCCAGGCATATGCCTGCAGGGGATTATGCGTTTGGTTGTGTGTGCGCGCGTGTGTGTGTGTGTGTGTGTGTGTTTTACGATATGTGTTACGACGTAGCAAAAGGCTAAGCTAAAAACAAGGCTTACCTAGGTTTCAGGAAACTCAGGATGTCTTAAGCAGAAGTATTTATTGAAGCTCGGCCGAAGAGAATAGCAAAAGCAGTACAAAGTGATAACACTGTGTAGTGCCAAAACCAAATCTCAAGGATTCATGATTCCCAGTATTTAACCCTTTACTCAAACGATGTGGGCTTTGTAGATAATTGGCGGACTTTCTGGGGAAGACCTGGTCTGATTAGGAGAGACGGCATTCATCCCATATTGGATGGAGCAGCTCTCATGTTTAGAAATCTGACTGATTTTATTATGGACCTAAACCATGACCTTAGTGAAGGTGTCTGCCCACCAACCTCGTAAATTAATAAAATCAAAAGTTAACAGAAGAGGAGTTATACATACAAACCTAAACAAAAACGCTGAAATCGCACAACAAAATAGGAGAATTAAATGTGGACTCTTAAACATCAGATCTCTGTCATCTAAAGCAAGTGAACGATTTAATATCATATTGACTTATTTTGTCTTACTGAAACCTGGCTGGGTCATGAAGAATATGTTAGCCTAAATGAATCCACTCCGCCCAGTCATATTAATACTCATATTCCTCAAGGCACCGGTTGTATATATAAATAAATAAAATGTTCTAAAATAAGAATGTTTAAATTCAGAAGTTTGGACTTATCGTCCCATTTATTGTTTCTTTATTAACTTAATACAGTTAGGTGAACCCAGGACGCTCAGTTACAATACCATCACACTATTCTATGCATCTTAAAGACTACACTATACAAAAACACTTTAAAAACTTTGCATACATCTACATAAGAAATCTTACACTATTCAAAAAAACGTTCTCCTCTTCATTCCACTACTCTCATACATACACACTGGACACAACCTGCCCTACACTCCCTGTTTTATCTAGTATGTGCTCCACCCTCTAACAGGCTTCGCTATTCGTTTACCCTCACAAGGTTCCAGGACAGACCATGGTATCATGCCACTGGGAAGATGACCGGCACGTTGGTGAAGGAGTTCCTTCGTTTCCGCTGCCTATTCAACTCTTGTTGACTAGAAGCACCCCATTGAGAGATGGGGCTTTTTCTGTCTCATTAACTCAGATAAGGTGAGTAAGGGGAAGATGATGTTTGACACGCGTTCTTCCCTGGCCTCTCATCTTTATGTTACTCTGACTCAGGTTGTTTCAGATAGTGCTGTTAGCCAGGTGAGGCAAATAAGGGGAAGGCAGTGCATGAGGCCCGCTATTCCTCTGCCCCCACTTCACAAGCACCACACTCCACTTCAGCTGCTAATACGTCGTTAATGTCCCACCGGCAATCCTAGCCCAGACACTAAATGGTGACCACATCACTACGGCAGCCGGTCTGTGCCCGCTAGAGTGCTTGCTTCCTCATTGAGTGGGAACCCCCCAAACTCCACATTTACAGCTAATGAGCATTTCTTTTCTCAGTGGCTGGCTGCTCTCCAGGTAGAGAGAGGACCACAGAGCAGCACCCATGCTGGGTAACAATCCAGTACCCAGCATCTGTGCTTCTCTGTGGCCCTCTCTCCACCTGACTAGGAGGAACTAGGAGGAGCCATATTGGCAGTTCCCCATTCGGAGGGACAGACAAGTTTCTTCTCCCCATATTTCCTGATACCCAGGAAATCGGGGGGCATGAGACCCATACTGGACCTGCGCGTCCAGCGTCCAACGGCTACGTTGTACAGAGGCACTTTTCGCATGCTGACCGTCAGATAGCTTCTGGAGTGCATCCAGCAACTTTGGATGACATCCATAGACCTGACTGATTCCATGTCCCCATTCTGCCACAGGAAGTACCTGCATGTTGTGGTGGGGGCACAGAGCTATCAGTACTGCTGCCTCTCCAAATGTGGAGAATGTGGGATGTTTGAGGAGAGAGGTGTGACAATTCTGACCTACATCGACGATTGGCTGATTCTCGCTGCATCCAGTCAGGAGGGAGAAGCCACACAGCACTGGTATTCAGAATATCACGCAGCTGGGTTTCGCCATCAATCCCAGCAATCGTGCCCTACAGTCGAGCCAGCAGATGACATACCTTGGGCTGCTCTTGGACTCCCATGCCATGACTGCATGACTGTCAGAGATTTTATAGCTGACCCGATGCCTGAAGTCCACTGTCGCAGTAAGGTGTGTCGTGTCGCTTCCAGCCCACCCAGTGGTGCGCATGGGGCTGCTGCATATGAGAAACCGACAGTGCTGGTTTGCACAGTTCCGGCTGCACTCACCTGCAGAAGGTGCTACACCACTTTGCCCCGCAGCTGAGTGGGAAGCACGTCATGGAGAGGTCAGACAACACCACTATGGTGGCCTACCTCAACATACAGGGGGATTTCAGATCCCCGGCTCTGCACAAAATGCCGTTATCCATCCTGACCTGGGCAGATCGCCATCTCTGTTCCCTGAACGCCCACCACATTACATGATCCCTCAACACGGGGCGAATATTAAAGGAGAACACTCAGCGTCCTTTTTGATTCTCCCTGAGTGTCCAGGACTGTCCTTTGGTACATCACCTCTCACAAATCTTTGTATAAATAGCTCTCAGTTGCAGTGTTTTCTGCCATCCATGAAATGTAAAATATTCACGTTTTTCATTATGGAAAAAAGAACTCTGATTCCTCTTCTCCAAAAAAGTGAGAAACTCTAATGGTACTTCTTTCTGATGTTTTCTGTTTAGTATTTAGCTAACAAATGAATGGATAGCGCTGCTTTGACTACAGTGTTAGTATGAAAACTGCACCTCTGTTAGAAAAACACAACAGTGGATGAAATAAGGTGTGTATTTGCTTCATTATATCCCAGCTGTCTTATTGGGGTTTGTTTTTTCATACAACTTTTGCTTAGTTATGTCTTATTAACACTGAACAAGCATGGGCTCACTGTTTGGTCAGTGATGTGAAAGTAAACTCACAAGTTTGGCTGTACTCTGTATAGTGTAATGTTAGTAGCACAGTATTAATACATTCATTATATAATGTTAGTATATTCACAAAATTTCATATGATAGTATACTATATACCATTAGTATAATATTAACTCCAATTGAACAACACACTGTAGGTTTTGTTCTTTCATCCACTTAAACACAGACAGTGGCAGAATTTCAGTCTTGGTATTATTGGATCTCAGTGCTGCATTCGACACGGTAGACCACAACATATTACTAGACTGACATGAAAACCGGGTGACACTGTCTGGCACAGTATTAAACTGGTTTGAATCCTACTTAAAGGACAGGGGCTACTGTGTGTCTATGTGTCTAGGTAATTACACATCTGAGGGGACAAAAATTACTTGTGGAGTTCCCCAAGGCTCCATTCTGGGGCCTCTTCTGTTTAACATCTACATGCTCCCACTGGCTCAGATTATGGAAAACAACAAAATATGTTACCATAATTATGCAGATGACAAACAAATTTACATAACAATGTCACTTGGGGACTATGGTCCAATACAAGCGCTGAGTAAGCACATTAAACAAATAAACGATTGGATGTGCCAGAATTGTCTTCAATTAAACAAAGATAAAACTGAAGTCATTGTTTTTGGAGCCGAGAAGGAATGATTAAACATTGGTGCTCAGCTTCACTCAGTAATGTTAAAAACCACTAACCAAGCCAGAAATCTTGGTGTAGTCATGGACTCAGACCTGAATTTCAAAGGCCACATTAAAACAATTACAAAGTCAGCCTACTGCCACTTTAAGAATAAATCCAGGATTAAAGGACTTCGTCTCAGCAGGATTTGGAAAAACTCCACACATTTATCTTCAGTTGACTCGACTACTCTAACAGTGTCTTTACAGGTCTCTCTAAAAAATTGATCAGACAGCTGCAGCTGATTCAAAACGCTGCTGCTCGCATCCTCACTTAGACCAAGAAAGAGGATTACATCACTCCAGTTCTGAGGTCTTTACACTGGCTTCCTGACTGTCAAAGAATTGACTGAGTTGTCTGGAACGCAGCATAAATCTCGCGTCTCGAGCTGGTGGAGATTTGGCGCCGTTCTACTGCTTGGCCTTTGTTTCCCATTCAGTGTTGAGGCCCAACAGAGCTCTGACTGGACCTGTGTTCTTCATTATGAAGCTGTGGTAGCTCTGAGTAACTGGAGCTACATAAAAGACATAAGAGTCTACAGCATTTTATTTTCTACATTATTTCCATACAGACGATTCCCCTGCTTTCCTACACAGCATGATTAAGTCTTGATCAGAATCAGAATCAGAATCAGAAATACTTTATTGATCCCCGTAGGGAAACTCTTGTTACAGTAGCTCGTCTTTACGTCAGTGCACACAGGAGAAAGTACTAGAAAACGATATGATACACTATAAAACAGGTCAGAAATAAATTAAGTATCATGTCGGTATAAGTATAAGATAAACTGTGTGTCAAGTACCAAGTGGGTTTACTGGTTGATGATGAAAGTACAGTCTAATACAATGTAACTCCTTATGTAATAAATAATATTAATAAGCGGGGGTGCATGTACTGTCGAAGAGTAATTGAGGTATATAGTAATCAGTAGCAATAAATAATAGCAATAAATAAGAAAAATAAGAAAACTAACAAGGGAAAACTAATATTGCACGTAAGTAGAACACAGAATATTGCACAATTATTATTAATTATGGCGGAGATGTAATGCTCAATGACCAGTTTAGTGACCTAGGGTCAAACAGACTAACCCTTAGAGGGAGGAGTTAAATAGTTTGATGGCCACAGGCAGGAATGACTTCCTGTGGCGCTCTGTGGTGCTTTTTGGTGGGATGAGTCTTCCGCTGAAGGTGCTCCTTTGCTTGACCAGCACGTCGTGGAGCGGGTGGGAGACACTGTCCAAGATGGCGTGTAGTTTGGCCAGCATCCTCCTCTCTGACACCACCGCCAGAGAGTCCAGCTCCACCCCCACAATGTCACTGGCCTTGCGGATCAGTTTATTGAGTCTGTTGGTGTCCGCTACCTTTAGCCTGCTGCCCCAGCATGCAACAGCATACAGGATAGCACTGGCCACCACAGACTCATAGAACATCTTCAGCATCGTCCGGCAGATGTTGAAGGACCTCAACCTCCTCAGAAAATAGAGGCGGCTCTGGCCCTTCCTATAAACAGCCTGAGTGTTCTTGGTCCAGTCCAGTTTGTTGTCTAAGTGTACTCCCAGGTACTTCTAGTCCTCCACAATGTCCACACTGACCCCCTGGATGGAGACCGGGGTCACTGGTGCCTTGGCCCTCCGTAGATCTACAACCAGCTCCTTTGACTTTGTCGCATTGAGCTGCAGATGGTTCTGCTCGCACCATGAAACAAAGTTACCCACCACAGCCCTGTACTCCGTCTCCTCACCACCGCTGATACATCCCACCACAGCAGAGTCATCAGAAAACTTCTGAAGGTGGCAGGACTCTGTGTCGTAGCTGAAGTCCGTGGTGTAGATGGTGAAGAGGAAGGGAGAGAGGACAGTCCCAAGGGGCCCCAGTGTTGCTGACCACACTATCTGACAAACAGTGCTGCAGGCACATGTTGTGGTCTGCCAGTCAGGTAGTCCACAATCCAGGACACGAGGGGGGCATCCACCTGCATCGCTGCCAGCTTCTCCCCCAGCAGGGCAGGCCGGATGGTGTTGAAAGCACTGGAGAAGTCAAAAAACATGATCCTCACCGTGCTTGCCGGCTTGTCCAGGTGGGTGTGGATGCAGTTAAGCAGGTAGATGATGGCGTCCTCAACTCCCAGCCGGGGCTGGTAGGCGAACTGAAGGGGGTCCAGGAGGGGTCTGACCATGGGCTGCAGCTGTTCCAGCACCAGTCTCTCCAGGGTCTTCATTATGTGGGAGGTCAGTGCCACCGGTCTGTAGTCTTTGGAGCCACTGGGGCGTGGCGTCTTCGGCACAGGAACGAGGCAAGATGTCTTCCACAGAATGGGGACCCTTTGAAGACTCAGGCTCAGGTTGAAGACATGCTGAAGGACTCCACAAAGCTGGGGGGCACAGGCTTTTAGCACCCTGGGGCTAACGCCATCGGGGCCTGCAGCCTTGTTTGAGTGGAGCCTCATCAGCTGTCCTCTCACCTGGTCAGCAGTCAGGCACACAGCAGAAGTTACAGGTGGGGGAGGGGGGGAGTCGTCGTCGGTCTGGAGAGGGCCGTTAGCCGGATGGGGAGGGGGGAGCAGAGTACTCAGAGGAGCTTGAGGGCCGACAGCAGCTGAGTTAGAGGGGGGATGAGCAGGAGCCGGTGTGTCGAATCTGTTAAAGAACAGATTCAGTTCGTTGGCCCTGTCCAAGCTGCCTTCAACTCCTCTGCTGCCAGTCGGTCTGAAGCCAGTGATGGTCTTCATGCCGCTCCAGACCTCCCTCATGTTGTTCTGCTGGAGTTTACGCTCCAGCTTCCTCCTGTACTTCTCCTTGGCTTCCCTGATTTTCACCTTCAGGTCAGCCTGGATTGCCCTCACCTCCTCCCTATTACCATCCGTAAAGGCCCTCCTCTTGGCATTCAGAATGTCCTTGATGTCCTTTGTTACCCACGGTTTGTTATTTGGATAACAATGGACCATCTTGGTTGGGACATTGGAGTCCACACAGAAGTTAATGTAGCCAGTGATGCACTCAGTGAGCCCGTCAATGTCCTCTCCATGAGGCTCACAGAGTGCATCCCAGTTTGTCACCTCAAAACATTCCTGCAGTGTCTCATAGGCCTCCCCTGACCATCTCCTCACTGTCCTTGTGGTCACAGGCTGCCTTTTAACCAGAGGCACATAGCAGGATTTGAGGTGAACCAGGTTGTGGTCTGACCTACCCAGAGGGGGGAGGGGGGAAGAGCTGTATGCATCCTTAACGTTAGCGTACAGCAGGTCCAGTGTCCTCTCCTCTCTAGTAGGACAGCTCACATACTGAGTGAAATTAGTCAGTGTTGTTGAAACACTGACATGGTTGAAGTCACCGGAGATTAATATGAGAGCACTCGGGTGTTGAGTCTGGAGTTGTGCTATGGCGGTGTGAATGGCGTTGCACGCCGATGCCGGGTTAGCAGAGGGGGGGATGTAAACAGCCACAACAATGGCATGTGAAAATTCACGTGGCAGATAATATGGCCGGAGTCCCACAGCTAACAGTTCAATGTCCGGGCTACAGATACTCTGCTTGATGCTAATGTGACCAGGGTTACACCATCTGTTGTTAACCAGAACAGCAAGCCCGCCGCCTTTCCGCTTACCGCTCCCAGTGTGATCCCTGTCGGCCCGGACAGTCTGAAAGCCGTCGATGGAAACGTTATGGTCCGGGATATCCTGGTGTAGCCATGTCTCTGAGAAGCACATCAAACTACACTCACGGAACTCCGTCTGACTCCGGGCTAACGCCGTTAGCTCGTCCATTTTATTCGCCAGCGATCTCACGTTGCCCATGACGAGAGAAGGCAGACATGGCTTAAATCTCTTATTCTTAAGTCTCTTTTGTCTGCACCCCTCTCTCTTCCCTCGCGGCTTTGTTCCACCTCTGCATCCTCGGTGTGTCCTCCTCCAGATCTCCGTGGGGACATCAGTTGTCCTGGGCGCCATGCTGCTTGGCTTCAGCGCGATCAGCTGTTCCCTGGTGTAAACAATGCGGCCAAACAACTGATCTGCAGCGGTGCCCTGACCGAGTAGCAGAAGAAGAAGTTCCACGGCGAAAAAAAGTACAAAAACACTTTCTACCCTAATTTTCGCAAAGAGCGTAGTTTAAATTACACTTACACACAAGTTACTCAAGTTTGGAAGAAAAAAGGAAAGTTAAAAGTTGGAAAAAGTAAGACGACGAGACAGAGCTACGGCAACAGGCAGCATGCGGGCTGGCGCATGCGCACTAATATGCCATTTATTCATTTTTTAAAACATAGAATCAACTTGGGAAGGGCAGTTGTGATATTATGATGTGCTGAGGACGGCCCTGCTAGCATGTTAGTTTGTTTTAAACACTAACCATGTCCTGCTCGTTAACATATCTGTCAATATTATAAAGAGTATGGTCTACACCTGCTTTATAGGAAAAGTGCAATGAGATAACTTCTGTTATGAATTGGTGCTATATAAATAAAATGTAATTGAATTGACTTGAATTTTGCAGCATCTCGCTTCTCCAGAGTTTTAGTCCTTTTAATGTGCTCTCTCTCAGCTCCACCCTTTCTCTTTCTCTCTTTCACCTGCGCCCAACCTCCATTTTTTTTCTCCACACTGATTGGCCACACACACTCCACATGCTGATTTACACATTTCATTTTGCATTTTTAACACTGGCCCGACACTCTGGGCCAATCAGCTGGATTCTCCCAGCCTATCCGGGCCTAAAGTCAGTAAATAATGTATTCAATATGAACGTAATAAAAAATTTTCATAGGGAAAAATGAACTTTAACATTAATCATATTAACAACATATTGAATTGCTTGATTTATCACTTCAAGAGCTTATTTTGAGGTAAACTAATACTTGTTAAAGGAATAGTTTGACATTTTGGGAAATATGCTTATTCGTTTTGCAATACGGTGTTGTTATTAAACACTGAATCATTACCTGTTCATTACTTACCAAGTTTGTGCTCGCTAGAGTGGTGCATCATACTGGATGGTTACTGAAAAATGTTGTGCCCCAAAATTGGTAGCTAATGTACATGAAATCATGAAGTAATGATTCAGTACTCAGTAACCATGCACCACTTTACTTGAGGAGACAAAAATAGAAACTTATAGATGGGTAATAATGATGTAATGATTTGTTATTGGTTGAATGCCGTTTAGCGTATTATTCAGACGTAATCAAGAACTATGCATTAAGTAAATGACCATTATAAGGATTCTCAGATACCCATGAATAATTAATTACATATTAGTTCATTCACATAATATCTAACAGTCATTTCTCTATTAAGTAATCATTAGCTACTCTAACTCCTAATCAAGTTTTATAATCAAACAATGGTTAAGTTGGGTTGTAGTGTTGGTTAATGTGTCGAATGAGGGTTATGCTTGAGATATTGGTTTTCATTCTGAGGGGTGACAAACCTAAAGAATGCATATGGTGTCACTTTTCAGATTCCAGTCAGAGAAGGGTTTTCAACAAAATTTGAAAACATGGTGAATGAGACGTTTGTATAAATATAGAGACACGTACTATTAAACAGCAAAAGTAAAAACAACACATAACTAGCTACATTTAAAGCAAGACAATGACTTTTGAACACAGAAAAAGCACAACCAACTTTACATAGGAGTTCGCTGACTTGTTGACTCCTCTGTACTTGTGCTACAGTTGCAGTATGTTTTAGCATTTGCCATTATCCAGTAATTACCACTGTTCAACAGATTTACAGGCTTGCTTTAAAGTGTGACTGATAATTAAACACTGGAAAGCTCATACAGTTTTCTTCTTTTTTGAGTTAATGTCTTTGGATTCAGCCTATTGAATTCTGTGGATACACATGAAAAGCTTCACTATTCTCTCTGGAACAAATAGCAGCAAAAATAGAATGAATTGTTTTGGTGTCTTGATTTTTATAACGCTTTAAAGGAAAGTGTTCTGTCTTTACAGTTCTATGCAAATTGCAGTCAAGCGTTAAACATGTACCGTCCATATTCTATGAAATTACTCATTAGAAAGAATAGAATTTCAAGGTAACTTCCATGATTCCAATGATTTAATAGCTACAAAGTAGAGTGAAGAATATTTTACAGGAGACAATAAACCGCAGAGTTGTTTGAATGTGTGTGTTTGTCTGTTTTCAACCAACAGCTTACTACTCCTGTAGGCCAGATGAGATGTTTAAGGCTGAATCTAAGGCCTTGTTCAGACTGCCAGCCCAGATCTGTCAGGGTGACAGCCAAAAACCACATGAAATATGATTTTTGCAAATCAGATCCAAGCCACATTTGGAGGTGGTTTGAAATGCGATTCCAATCAGACTTCTACAGATGCATCTCAGTCCACACGCTCTGGCCACTCAAATCGGATTTCAAAGTGTCTTTTGCGTCGCTCGCAACGCGACACACAATGACGATATCAAGTGTCCAGAGTGATGGAAGAGCATCAGAGCGGCTCATGGATGCTGTTATAATACATCCTTGGAGCGGCTGAGCAGAATCCAGGATGCGCACTGTCAAGTCGCAGTGCAGAACTCCTCCGTCGCTGAATCTGTCTGGTGCGATGGACGAGTTCTGATCAAGTCAGGTGGTGCTTTCCATTTGGCTAATGTGGATCATATAACAGCAACAGTTAAAAATATAAACACTCATGTCTGATGGCTGCTGCTCCAGAGCTGATTATAGATATACTGAGGCATCAGGGCAACACAGGATATGACCAATTTCATTAGTTTGTTACTGAAAGAACAGAACAAGCTTGAGGGGAAAATATAAACAGATATAAATATTCTAAATATAATCTAAAATTAGTCCACTGGTACAGTAAGTCTGACATCCTTTTCAGCCTCAGGCTGATATTAAAGGAGTAATAACTGCAACTGTGCCTATGTATAAGACTAGCTGTATATTTTCTTGAATGAACTTTGTAAGAAAAATAAGAAAAGAGGAAGAAAAAGAAAAGTCTTTTGGCTTGCAAAGTTGCAAAGTGTTTTCATGACTCAGATTATTCACACAATATTTTATTATACTGTATGATTTATAATAACGCCATCTTGTTGTGTCCTCTTCTTCTGCAATGTTTCACTAAAGAATCTGTTTATCTCAATGCTCCTGATATTCATATAACAGTAGTGGATGGAAACCCACATTCAGTCGCATTTTCATTTGAGGATTTTCTGGAAAGAAATTTTGGTTGGAAATTTTACCACCGATTTTTTTTTTAACCATTCCATGACCAAAGTATTGTCTTGATTTCCTCCCCCTGCTCCAAATGTTACGACAAGAAAATATGGAGTTAGCTTCAGGTAAGCAAGCAGGCAGGGAGGCAGGGATGAAGGGGTCGTAGGACACATGGAAACACGGTGAATACAAGTGAACAAAACACACGAAGAATGGGTGAAGAGCTGGGGTAGATGTACTGCAGAAGTGATGAGCTGATAGATGGCAGGTGTGTAGGATGATCAGGGATCCAGGAACCAGGAACCAGGATCCAGGAGGGTGAGGCTGTGTCCGAAATCGTCACACGTTCACTTCTCCCTACTCACTATCTAGTTAGTTCCATGTAGTTCCATACATAGACTGCATATCAAGATGGACGACATGACAGCTCCCCAAAAGCGAAGCCAAAACATCTGGATCGCCCCCTGGTGGCTGGCTGCAGTACAGCTCATAAACCCCGCCCCCTCCATGTTAGCAGATGGGACATGAGCCAAACTAAAAACTCATGTACACGTACATCCAATAAACTTTTTCCCAAAGATGGTTTCTGTCAGTTTAGGGAGTTCTTATCACGCTGATGTTTGTTCAAGTGTTCCTTTTTGGTTTGGTTTTTATTAGTTATTCGATGCTGTAAAAAGGAGGTTTCACGTCACGATTGACAGCCGAGGCCGGCCCGCGATTGAGTTGGCCGGGTGTGTGGGCGGGACCTCGATACAGCACTACAATATGACAAACTCACTATGCAGTGGCCTATATAGTGAGTAGTGAGTGATTTCGGACACGGCCTGAGAAAGGGAGTGCCACGCCCACACCACACACACAGACACAGAGAGACAGGAGGCACTAAAAGCATTCCTTTCCCATAAAACATTTGGAAAAACTTAAAAGTTTGAAACAAGCATTGTTTTCATCCATGCTTACTTGTAGATCAGAGGTAGTGTGAAACCACTGGCAGGAATGTGTATCACGTCACCGGTGATCTGTGTGCATGTGCACGAGTTTTCACCAGTCTGATTTCACTTCTTTTGGTCCACTCAGATTATGTTGAGGGCTGATATGTATCAGCATTTCTTCAAGCTCCATTTACAGTGACACGTGTTTCCATCAGTGCACTGACAGTCATTATATTATGACTGCTGTGAACCTGGAAAACTCGCATGCTGGAAAGAGTGTTGCATTGCTATGACAAGCAGCAATCGTGAGCTGTCGTCACCAGTCTTAGCTGCATATTAAAAAGGCATAATAATACAGACATTTAGATGTTTTCTAAATTCTTCCATTGTGATACATTTTACAGAATGTGTCGCCTCTGGAGCTCTGCCCTCCTGCGGCTGCAGACAGACCAGCAGCTTCTTCTCTGCTGCAGCTGCTGATTTGGCTCCTTTCTTCTTGTCTCTGCATTTTCACTCAGTTTATTAGTACTCTTTCATCAGACTTGTTTTTACTCTGTAATGATTGCAACTTGAAATGTAGTAAATACTTGGGATAAAAATACTTTAAAAATGACAGATTTTGAAAAGTACACAAAAACTGACTTTGTTACAGCAACAAGAGTAAATGTAATTTGATATTTCCACCCTGGCCGGTACTCAGAATATCATGCTTAGGACCAAACTCTTAGGTGAGCAGGCCAACTGCTGCAATCACTGTAGCAAAAAAAAACTTCACATTCTTAAAAGAAGAAGTTGACACCAGCACTTTAAAGGAGTCACAGCTATCACAGGAATATGAACACACATATACAATGCAACAGAAATATTACAGTAATGTGAATACAGTAAAAGGGACTGTTAATTCTCACAAATACGCAGGTACCAATGAATGTTCTCTTTCTTTCTGACACACACACACGCTCTCTCTCTCTCTCTCAAACACACACACACATTCCTATATTACCAACAGTGGACATTCTACAAGTGTGGACCTCTGTTTCTGGTCATTTTGAAAAAACAAAAATAGTATAGATATAAGAATTTACTTTTAATGTATTTTCCCTATCAAAGAGGGGGCCGCCATATAATTGCAGTGGAACTGTCTGTACCCATTCACACACACACACACACACACACACACACACAGTCAGCAGTCAGAAGAAGCAGTACTGCAGACCCTAAAGCCATGTTATAAGTCAAGACAGAGTACAGAGTGCATGTAGCTCTAATCCTCCAATTAATTCTCATTCCCCACAAGTGGGGGACCCCTGAGAGCTTCTTGACACTTCTATTAAAAAAGCAAAAATTAAACACAGCATGAAGGTGAAGCAAGAGAGATCTCTTTCTTCTGCCCATCTCCATGGAGAGCAAAGTTTTACAGCATTTTGGCAAATAGTTACATTTTCTTTCTTCTTTTCTTTCTTCCTCTTCTCATGTGGGAAGAATTAGAGCTGGTATTCATAACAAACAGTACCAGGAGAATAACACAAAGAAAGTGCAATTCAGTATGTTCGTATTTGTCCTTGTCATTGGTTAATGCAACAAGTACTGAAAACACAGTTCAGGAAACACACACAGAGCCGATGAGAAAATAGGTGGTTTAAATATCACTTCCTCAGACAGGAGTAATCAAATTGAAGCAGGAAATCAGATAAATTGCATGCAGTAACACTAAACCTTGCTTCACATACAGTGAAGCAGTGAAGTGTAGATGGAAAAGGAACCATTCTTCTCCCAATTTAACTTGAATTTAAGATTGACATTTCTTAATCTGAATAAACTCACAGCTCACACAAATAGTACGTCTTTTTCAATATTAATGCTTTAAATGTTTGTTACATGGTGCACTTAACAAATCAAAATCTACAGATACACAGTAGGTGAAAAATCCAAGGAAAAACATAAATAAATGAGTTAATGAAAACATAATAAATGCAGATGCTTCCATGCAGAGCACAAGGACTCACTGAATGGCTTGATGAGTATGAAAATGAAGTGAATTATACATGTATGCTGCAACCCTCACAGTCAACAGATCTCAACAACTGAGTACCTATGGAAGATTTTGGACTCTCCACTGCTATCATCAAAACAACAAATAAGGGAATATCTTTTGGAAGACTGCTGTTCATCCCCCCCAGAGGAGTTTACACACTTGGATAATCTATGACAAGGAGCACTGAGGCTGTTATGGAGACTTGTGGTAAAACAACACTGTATTAACACACTTTATATTGGGTTTTTTCTTTAATTTGTCACCCATCTGTAGATGAGAAAGGACTTCAGTAGGAATGCAGAAAGTAACTAGTCTTTAAGTGACTCTTTGCCTTGATTTTTTAGCGTACCCTTTTAAGGTGCAATCTATAATCTACCATAAATTCTCAAATAGTGGCAAATAATTCACTTCAGTGTCGAAGAGAACCAGGCCTTTATTTGAGACAGGCCTTTATTTCTAATTTCCCCTGCTCCCCAGTTAATGTAAACTCAAAACCTCCTCCATGTGTACCTGTTGTCTTGATAAATTCAATATAATGTCCATTTCCACAGCAGTAATTCCATCAGAACAAAAGAGTCATGTCAGGTGTTCCACTTTGTTTTTGGTTGAATGACATTAAAGGTTCCCTGTGGAGTTTTCGACCATAACGCTATTGGGCTGTTTTTCTTTGAGTGTTCCCCCATTTTGTTTATCTTGTGCATGCGCACGAGGTCGCACCTGCATGTCAGACTATTCCACTGATCAACAGGTGGTAACATGCCAAAATATGCTGCACTGTGCCAGCTAAGGCAGTGAAGAAGAAGATGACTGCAAACTAGTTAACATGGATGCACAGTAGCTAAACAGTGCAAAACCACTGGGAAACTGTAATGCTTCCATACAGTGGATCTAAATGTCACAGAAGGATCCTCCAGCTAGCTGTAAGGCCTTGTTAGATGATGTTGCCCTGTTAAAGGGTCAAGAAAGCTTGTGACACCAACTGCCTTGCAGACACAGTGGCTCTGTATCTTTCCTTTTTTAATTTTAATTTTATTTTGTGTTTGTCTCTGAGTTTTTGCAATTTCCATCTGATCATAGTAAAAGTGGAAGGAAGAATGGGTGTAAGTAGTGCATATTGTCAAAACCACTTTTTCTTTCACTTTGAAGGATTGGACTATTGTATCTGTTTTAGATTTTTTTTCCTTTTTTGGTATTTATTTGTTATTTTGGTATTTCTTTAATTCTTAAGAGAAACATCACACACTTAAAAACAGAAAATAATAGAGATGAATGTATCAATTAATAAAAACAAAATTAAATTAACCAGTGCACCAATTTAGCATTGCACTTCCATCACATTGGACAGTTTTTTAAAAAGATCAAAATAGATGCAGCAGAACCAGTGTCTTCTTTTATTCCACCCATTCTTCTTCCTTGTTAAAACCTATTGTAGTTTCAAAATCAAAAATGTTGTACTTTGTTAGTACTGACTTTGCTGATCATGCAGTCCTAACACAGATGACCAGGACAGACACTCATACCACATCAGTGAGCTCACTTCACAATATTGACGATGGCTGTGTTTAGAATCACATACTAACAACTATTCACACTAAGCATGACATCAAATTGAGTATGTAATGTGTATGTATGTTTATGTATGCGAGAAATGTCCAGACATATACTAGATTAGCAAGAATTTCTGAGTATGCGTTGTGAATTTACCGGACATACTTAACCACCCCAAAATACATTGTGTCTCTTCAGACTGTCCAATGGCGATCATATGATGCAGTCACATGACTATTGCTTGAGTACATTTCAGTGTGAACAGTCTGCTGGTAATGGTATACTTGTTCATTTACAGTATGTTAGTATGCTATTTCACACAGCCAATGACTGTGAATCAGAGACTCTGTAGGTGGCACGCCGGTCTGAGTCAATACTGTCTTAGGTCACTTTAACACCTGTAGTTCAGTCCACCTAGTCTGGACCAAGGAAAAATTTATACATTGTTGTCTTTTAGTTCAATTACATACATTTGTCCAACACTTTTGACCAAACAGACTTACAATAATCCGAATGACTTTGGTCTTCCCCTGAATGAACAGCAGGTGAACGTCTTCACTTATCCTGTGAAATATCTCCACATACCCAGTGGATTAGCACAAAACATTCCACAGACATTCATGGTTCCCAGATGACGTATCTTAATGACTGTAGTGATTCTCTGACTTTTCATCTCGTGCCATCAACAGGTTGACATTTGTGGTTTTGATTGAAATGTCTCAACAACTATTAGATAGATTGCCATGAAATTTGCTACACACATTCATGTCCCCATCAGCATGAACTGTAATCACTTTGTTGACTTTTCATCTACAGTAGTGCCATCATAAGTTTAAAATTTTAACATATTCCTGCAACACTAATGGCAGTCATATTAGCCACAGCTGTACTTTGTGTTTTGTGCCAATTAGCTGTTGCCAGCATGCTAACAAGCTAAACTAAGATGCTGAACATGGAAAACATCATACCTACTAAACAATAGCATGTAAGCAGTGTCATTGTGAGCATGCTGACGTTAGCATTTAGCTCAAAGCACTGTACCTATGTACAGTCTCACAGAGCGTAGTAGTAGACTCTTAGTCTTGTTGTAGTCCGTTTTGCGTTCACATTGACTTATTACAAAGGTCACTCATTCATTGTAGAGTTTTAGAGACATCCTGCATCATCAGAGCTACATCGACCCACAAGAAGAAATCTAATTCCTGTGACTTACAGCAGGTCCTACTGGTTTGTCCGACTGATTTATTGTTTCCAATAAATGTGGCTATTGTGGCTCCATGGGTCGTGCTAAGTTTGCACTCGTTACTCCATTGTAGAGACTCTGGGAAACGAGCACTCAAGAAAAACAATGTGTATCGGGGCAAGCTGTGCAAGCCTCCAACGGCTTTCCAAATAAACATGATTTTCACATGAATCGTTTCAAACTACATTTCCATTTCACGACACTTTATACTTCTACTCTACTACGCTACATTGTACTTTTATTCCACTACATTTATCTGACAACCATAGTTACTAGTTTACTTTATTTTCTTATGTTTTCCAAACCAAACAATCAATGTATCGATAAAATTACCAGCAGATTCATTCATAATGAAAATAATTATTAGTTGTAGTGCCATAAAATAGTTAAAAACTAGCTACACCTCAACCAGCTACAGGAGTTAATAATCAGTAATTCTAGTAATAATAATCTAATGGTATAATATATAATAGTAATTCTCTGCATTGAGTACTTTTACATTAGATACTTTAGGTACATTTTCCTGATAATACTTTTGCAGTTTTACTTACAAGATATTGTGCCTCTTTTTATAGACTGTGAACACTGCCAACTTACGCTGCAGCTACTGTAGCAAGCACATTGACCCTCCTGGATGAGTGTGTGTGTTTTATATCATTAATCATATCAGTCACCAGTTAGAAGCTGCTGTAACAGTGCGCTAGTAGCTTGTTGTTAACATGCAGGTCACACTCTATAGCTGACCTGGAGTTATTTTCAATAACTCACTCTACAGGTCTCTTTTTTCACTGTGAATGTATTGGATTATTCTGCAGTTAACAGGCTAACACTACAACATGGGTGTGTTGATGTCACTGTGCTCTTTTTTACTTACAAAAATGAGTCATCTCCCCCGTCTTATACTGAATTTCTGCTCCACAAGGTGTCAGGCTCTTCTAACTTTTCCCTGGCCTTGACTTTACTCATGACATACCAGAGAAAAATGGAGCGAAAGACCTCTTATCTGAGCGCATTACTCTCTGCTGAAGCCCCTATTCTTTAATGACAGCTTGATTTTTCCTCCCTCTCTCGTCCAGTGGAAAGAATGGCAGAAATTTAAGCCTGGTTACATTTTATCACAGAGTAGCGTACAGGGTGAAATTTAGCAGTGCCAGAGAAGGAAACATTAGGCAGGAGGGTAGTTTGGCAGGTGATCTGCCAGAGCTTTAAAGCAGAACCCACAGGACCAAACTGAGAGAATGTAATAAATTATGAATAATGGTGTTTACAACCATGGTTAGTGAAATGATAAGCTAATTTATGATTGGTCTCATTACTTTCATGCGCCGGCTATATCTGCTATTTAATCTTAAAATAAAGAGCAGATCCAATACAGAACATATTCTGGGTTATGTGTCCAGATCAGTAATGCAACCAGGATATTATGTCCTCTTCTCAACATGAACATGAAAAACATGTATTTTAACTTCTACTCAAACCCTTAACCAGTGATGTCTAAAATGTATGTTCTCGGGAAACAAGGATGTGAAACAGGAACATGTAGCCAGCTGATGAAAATGTTTGATTTAATCAAATAGCTTTACAATATAATTGATTCACACAGGCAAATGCAGGAGCCAAATAAAACAAAAAACAACCAACCATGAAGCTTTCAACCCCCTTTTTTTGTGCAGCTTCCTCACTGTTTTCTTTCCATGTAAAATGTGCTTCATATAAACTTGACTAACTGGACAATACACGAATCATCACATTACATTAAAATCATCTGCCTTTTTTAATCATTTAAAAGCAATTTACATAGAACATGATTTATTATAAATCTAATAAAAACAAATCTTTAAAAAGTAATAACATAAGAAACAACATAAAGAATGTGGTCTGACACACTTACAAATACATTATGTGAAATCGCCATTGTTTCATTCACTGTAATAGAGAAAGATGATCGTGGTGAGCAGGAGGCTTGCAGCAGAGACTTTTGTATGTTTCTAAACAGCACCAGACTACTCGGTCTTTGTTCAACTCAATGTTGTCTTCACTTTCAGTAATCTCCACTGGCAAAGGAAACTTGCAGGAGAAAACACAAGTGACCAAATACAATTCTCCATGTGGTATCTGTGGTATCATATAGTTCTATCTTGCAGAACTATAAATCCACCTCAACTTTTGATACAGTTGTAGGGCCAGTATTCCTAATAATTACGTTTATTTTGAACAAATCTGCAGCACATCATCTATGTCTAGTGACAATGTTCAGTGTCAATACAACAAGTAGTGTGCATTTTATGTAGCTAAGCTGAAGTAAGGAGTAAGGGTGTGCCCTTTTGTGGTGGGCGTAAATTACATCTCTTTTATGTGGGAGACTGGAGTGCAAAATATTCAACCAATTAATGTTTGCTTTTTTAGATTATAACTACAATATTTCCCTAACCTTACCCATACCACAATGTAAAAAAAGACAAATGTTGGCACGGGATGTCAAAAACATCAGGGTTTACAGATCCCTCTAATAATTAAATTAAAACAATTATCTTTCTGTTGATTTGTATATACAGAGCAGGAGTGGTGTGTCTTTCTTTCCCGGTGGCTCAGCTAAACTTACCTCTTCAGTCTACAATTAAATGTGCCACAATGGCGAATAAAGAGGTGACAGGAGCTTGCAATTTGGACTAGACTTTAACAACTAACAAATGTCCTCAATGTCTTGTGAACGTTGAAATTAGCAACATAGCTAACCAAAGTGTATCACATCAGTATGTCTCATGAAATTCGTATACAGCACATATTTGTTTCTCAATAGAACTGGGCACAGAAGTCAGTTATTTCAGCATTAATCCTGCTATATGCGAAACTGTATCCCTACTTGTATTTCTTTGCTGTCCACCGTGGAATACAAACTCTTACAGCACTTTGTTCAGTTATTTTTAAACCCATGGTTTGTTGAACACATGGCAGTCCTGAGAAACAAAGGGCCTCCCATTCCTAAAGCTCATTTGGTGTACTTTTTGTGGACATATTGGTTCTGCTGTTTTGATTGACAGAAACATGCTTCTTTAACCCTGGGAAATATTTCACCAGCAGCTGTCTGAAATAGTTCTGGAACTTTTTCCCAACAAATGTGTAGAAGATGGGACTGATGCAAAAATAAATGTAGGCAATGTTACGAGTGACATGAAGAACATAGCCAATTTTCCGTGCTTCCTCACAGGTAGTAGCTTCATCATGCATCAGCAGTGCAATGTTGAATGGGGTCCAGCACATAAAAAACAATAGGACAATGATGAATATTAACCTGACTGTCTTGAACTTGGTAACTATCTTGGATGATATGACAGTGATAGTAATCCTAACGTAGCAGTAGATAATAACAGCCAGAGGAAAGATCAAGAAAAGGAAAAGCTGAAGGTAAAATCCAGATGCTCTTAGCAGCTTCACATCAATAAAAGGTAAGTCACCGGGATACTCCTGACAATACATTTTGTTGTCAATAAAAGAAAAGGTGGTGTGGAGAATCATCTGCTTGACGCATGCTAGGCCACTGACCAGCCACACCACAGCGCAGGAGACCACCGCATAGCTTCGATGCCTCACTCGCGACACACCCATGGAGTACACAACTGCAAGGTGTCGGTCGAAGGTCAAAAGAGTTAGAAAGAGGACAGAACTGTAAAAGCCCAGGTAGTAGACACTGCCAACAATCTTGCACATGACCTTGCCAAAGATCCAGTTGGAGAGCTGCATGTAGACTCCCATAAAGGGAAGGCTGCTCATGAAGATCAGGGAGGACACCACCAGGTTCAGCAGCAAGATGTTGGTCACAGTAGTCAGCTTCTCAAACCTAGGAGGTGGTAAACAGTTAGATGGATAGAAAACAAAAAGACTTATGGGTCACCCAAGAATTTTAACAGTGATGTTTCACACTAACTTGAGGTGGTTTCAGTGGAATCGTTGCATTTGTGATTGGTTGGTGGCAGTGAAGTAAATTTGCCGAGATTTAGCTTAGTGAAGTGTGGCATAATTGTTCTGTCCACAAAATCAAGTAAGCAAGCTAGCTTATTGACATGTCCTAACATTGTACCTTAATTGTAACCAGACTCAAGAAGAACAACAGCATCAGTCATTTCAGTAAGTGCCCAAAAATACTGTGGGTAGTGGCCTTAGTAATTATGACGGGAGCAAAGGAGGAAGTCAGCTGACGTTGTTATAGAGCGACAAAGTCCACAGAGGTCAGCGTGGATGGATGGGTCAACAAAACATCTTTAACATGGGAGACCATTGTTTGTTTCCTGTTGACATTGTGGTTGATTTTAAGCATGGCTGTGATATTTCCATAACCTAAACCTCGTGTTTGTAGCCATGACAACGAAAGTCCCCTAACATTAAGAAAGTACTTATTTAACCCAACCCATGACGTTTCCCTAAACTTAACCAAGTTGTTTTTGTGTTGCATCGAACCAAACCTCAACCACAGTGTTGTCATATCACAAAACACATTTTCAGCAGTGATTTGTAACCATTTCTGATAGGCAGAAAAACAATAATAGTGGTGTCAAATCAGAAAACAGTTCTATGTGCCGTTCTAGAGGACATGGACAATCTATTTTGTCATTTAGTTTGGAAGACTTGTTTTTAATACCACAGCATAACTAAGCACTTTTTCAAATGATGAATCATAATACGATTTAAATAAGTTATTTTACGTTTTTTTCTACTACAGCTCTGGACAGGAATGCTCTTTATACATTAGAAACCTGCTAAAGACACAATTGGCCAGAAACAATGAGGCAAATAAAATAAAATACCCGCACATTGCATATTTGTTCCCAATTCTTTTAATATACATGGACATTATGTGTGGGTGACGGTGTGAGCACAGCTGTGAAAAGGTTGTCTACAAACAGTTGCATAGGTACCTATCATTCCACAATCTGTATAATGTGTATCGATCTGGCTTCAGGACTAACCACAGCACTGAAACAGCTCTCGTAAAAGTAGTCACTGACCTAAAGATCAACAATGCTGCAAATAAACCTTCCATCTTAGTATTACTAGTCCTGACTGTGGCCTTTGACCCTGTCGACCACGACATTCTACTCAACAGACTAGAAAATTGGACTATCCGGCATTCTCTGTGTCTCTTGACAACCTTAACAATGGTGGCAATTTTGGCAATTTTAACATTTGTTGTGAGGTCCCACAAGGCTCAGTTTTAGGCCCATTACTGTTTAATCTCTATATGCTGCCACTTGGCTCCGTCATACAAAGGCACAATGTATCTTTCCATTCATATGCCGATGATACACAATTGTATATTTCACTTTCACATGGTAACCTCAACCCCATAAATGACTTTGTCAACTGTATCAGTGACATCAGACACTGTGTGACCAAAAACCTTCTCCAGTTAAACAAAGACAAGACTGAGGTCCTTGTGGTAGACGCTAGAGGTCAGAGACAGGAGATCCACTCCAATCTGATCTCACTGTCTCTGAAACCCAATGAGCAGGTTAGAAATCTAGGTGTCATCTTGGATTCAGAACTAAACTCTGAGTCGACGGCCATCTGCCACTGCCAGTTGCCCATCTTGTCTCAGTCAGATGCTGAAAAACTGGTTCATGCATTTATCTCCTCCAGGCTGGTCTACGGTAATGCCCTTCTTGCTGGACTCCCCAAAAAGACTGTGGGACGGATCCAACTCATTCAAAATGCTGCAGCCAAGGAACCAATAATCTTTTCTGATACTACCACTAGGAGTCCCCAAACTCACAAATGATTAAATCCTACACATAGGGGCTTTAAAATGTGTTAAGAACCCTGGAGGGTGTCATTTTGAACATTTTGTCATTTTCTCAGTTCTAAAGAACATAATTACATATAATTCATACTGAAAATTTAAGATATGATATAGAAGCCAACAACCAGAAACAGGAAGCAAACATTCCCAGCATTAGTGAATCATAACCCGCATTCTCAGAGGATAATGCATTATGGAATAATAATGATATTGATTTAATATCATTTCCATTTTGCCTATGGTTGAAAAAGCAGCACTGAAGCAGTGTTTATTTTTGTTGATTGGCTTTTTAAAGGTGGAAAAAACTAAGCTTTGTTAATAGAGAAAATTAGGCCTGTTTAGTTATCAGTTGTAATTTTTGAGCTATGAATTGCACCATAGCAATTGATCTTTACTGCGGCTGACATAGCATTTCTTCAACCCTCTATAATATATTTCATTATAAACACTCCTTTCAGTCCGAGGCCCAGGGAGAGTTTGCTGAGTTCATCTCTGACATTGTCACTTGTGTTTCCATGAACACAAGAAATATTTTCACATTTGCTTGCTCACAAAGGTAGAGAGCAGTGGTGGAGACAAGGGTAGAGAAAGGAGAGTTGGTAGACAGTGACAGAGTGGAGGTAACTCTTTACCTACTGCATAGCTACTGTATGACTCTCTCTGTGGGTGCAAGAATAAGAAGCTCCTTTCATGACTTTATCTTATACTCTCTCAGTCTTTTTTCTGACAACCTGATGACATCTCTAGTCAAATCCACCGGTGCCCCAACTGAACTGCTCAGTCCATTGTGCCTCCCAAATGTCAGAATCGAATAAGGCAAGTGGACTAAAATCTCTCTTTAGATTTTTTGGCTGAAGGTGTGGACAGATAAAATTCTCCATATGTGTATGTAACTTTACACTTGGTTTTAGCAACTAATGTCCTGCAATAAATACTTCATTCATAGGGTTATAGTGTTGAGTTATGTTGAAAAGGTTTTGAGGATGTAGTTTGTGGTGCTGTTGAATTGTATTACTTTATACTGAGGGGTGTTTCTGATATTTGTCCACTCCATTTATTACAAGTGAGGGCAGATATGGTGCGTAAATGGGGCTTAAATTGCATTAAAAATGTAGGATCATAAAAACATCTGCCTTATGCCACGGACTTAAAGAAATCAAGAATGTCAAAAAGTATTCTTCTCATCATCTTTGAACTATAATTTAAATTTAAAATTCATGATATCCAACCCAATTTATGATTTTTTCAGCCATTCACATTCTGTAATTACCATAGTTGTTTTAATTGTTAGTGGCGGACTGGCGGTCTGCCATTTCTGCCAATACATTTTTGCAAGACAGTAATGTAACTAGAAGGAGCAGCCACAGTGAGCTAGTGCTGGCCAAAAATTTCTACAGATTTTTTTGCAAGTTTGCGTTATACTTTTACAAGTTTGATTCATATGATCACTGAAAAAGCTGTCGCCTACTCTGCTTTTATATGTTACCAAACGAACTGCCGGCCATATAAACAGAAGCATTACAGCCTTAAACAATGTTACAAACTCTGAGACTGTTCAGTACTGCAAACCTGACTGAACTTGGCTGCTGCTGATGCCAGCTTGCTGCCCTCGATACTTCCTGTACATACTGAGCTGCAGCCTGTAGGCCGAAGAATACCGAAGTAAACGCTTGGGGGTTTCGGGCCTTAAATGCACAACAGAGTATTTTGAGAGGAACACCAACCCTACTCGAAAACTCTAAACACTTTAAATACTAGATATATTCAGATATGTAAGTCCTGACCCGGGTATACCGAGGCAACATAACACTCAAACTTCCCAGCACTACAGTGAGCTGTTAGATAACAGGCTGCATGCTTTCATCTCCTCAACAAGGTAACTGACTCCTATTAGATTGTAGTTGCTTATGACATGATGGGAAAAGGCTGATTGTTGACTGACTTCTTTGTCTTTCCTTAACATCAATTCTTTGACAATGTGAGTTTGTTTGGCTGCTCTGTAAACATATAACAAAAAATGACCCATTGTAAGTCTTCTTACAGTTCAGTCTTCAAATGAGGGGCCATGCATACATTTGCTTCCTTTAACTGATTTAAACTGCAAAACCAAAAATGTGTTTGTGACAGATTCTTTTTAAATGACCTATGCAGTATGTACTCAGTGTTTTCATTTAGGCTTAAAGTTTTTGTTGCTCCACTCACCGGTGGATGATGACCAGGACCAGGCCATTGCCAAAGAGACTGAAGACAAACATGAAGTAGTAGAGGAATGATAGCTGAGCTCCCAGATTGTTGTCACTGTCTCTATTACATGGTGGGACCGGTGTGAATGGCTCTTCGCTGTAATTAGCATAGTCATAATCATGTGCTGTAAGTTCCATCTTCATCTCAAATGTTAGCAGGACAATCTGTCAGAAACAGAAATACAGCCATCAAACATAACATTCCCAACTTCAATCAGTCAGTATGAATTTTAAATAACAAAATGATCAATCCTTTAGAAATGCTTTAAGGTATATAGGAACTATTAATTCAGCATGTGAGCTCCTGTAAGGCATGCAAATAAGGAGAGCTAGAAATGCCTTTAACTGGGATCCTCAGAGGAGCACAAGAAGTAAAAGTAGATGTTTGTGGAAATTAGGATCATGCTAAGCTGAGCTGACTTACCGCCTGATCAGCAGAGAAGCTTCTGCTTGTTGTCTGACTCTGAAGACCACAGCTGTCTGACTCACAGTGAGTTCAAGTCACTCCATGATAAGTCAGCCAGCGAGGTGAGAGAAGTGTGTGTGTGTGTGTGTGTGTGTGTGTGTGTGTGTGTGTGTAAGGAGGAGGGATTGGCTAAACCCCTCTACACCCTCTAAATTATTGTTATTATAGTTGAAATGTTGACAGTTGAGATTCCAAAGCTGTGTATCTGTGTTCATCACATGTTAATATGACATTCAAATCACATTTGACTGATTATAATGACCATCTTGATTTTGGAATAGTGCAGAGAATTACAGGAGTCAGTGCCATGAAGTAGTAAACTACTCCAGAAGACCACAGATGAAATTATCAAGCATGTTTGATAAAGACAAGACCAAGTGGGTCCCATACAAGGTTGTAACCTTGGGAACTATGCAGACTGCTGAAGAGACTCTGCTAACATGGGAACTATTAAAGTACTGCAGTGCATCTGGAATTAGTTTCATCATATAGTGTACACTTAGCCTAATCAGGTGTTCAGACCAAAACAGCACTGTTTAAAAAACAATGCAAGTTGCTGCGTTGGTGGGGGCATGATACTTCAGGTTCCAGTGAGACGATGGAATCATTTGAGTAATAGATTCATGACATTTAAGGCAAAAACACTGCACAGCAGTTTATGATACTCTGAGACATGATTTTACAACTCTGGAAAGTTATTACAAAGGAAATCATTTTCATTTAAATTAAATTTTATTTATATAGCGCAAATTCATAAAAGAAGTTATGTTATCTCATTGCACTTTTCCTATAGAGCAGGAAGACTGTACTCTTTATAATATTATTTACAGAGACCCAACAAATCCCACCATGAGCAAGTACTTGGCGACAGTGGCAAGGAAAAACTTCCTTTAAGAGTCAGAAACCTCAAGCAGAACCAGACTCAATGGTGGGCGGCCATCCGCGCCTTACTGCCGTGTTAGGTTTTGAGAAGGGGGGGGGCACAATGCAAATACCAACTAGAATTTTAAAATATTAAAAATGTAATGGTAGTGGTAATATTAATAAATTGATAATAATAGGAATGACAGTCATAGGAACAATAATGACAATAATAGTAACAGAGCCAATAACTGTAGTAGCAGTTGTCGAGCAGGAACACAGGGGCAGCAGGTGGCCCACAACCACAGATCCAGTCTCTGCAGCTCCGGAGGCAGAAATACCTGCTGAAAGCGACAGAAGGAGATAGACGAGAAAGCACAGAACTACGAGAGAGAGAAGATGTCGAGTTAGTAACAGGTAGTAATGGGATAAAATTGCATACAGAGGGAGAGGAGGAGAGATGTGCATCATGGGAAGTCTCCCGGCAGTCTAGGCCTATAGCAGCATAACTAAAGGATGGTTCAGGACTCACCCAAGCCAGCCCTAACTATAAGCTTTATCAAAGAGGAAAGTCTTAAGCCTACTTTTAAATGTGGAGATAGTGTCTGCCTCCCGAACCCAAACTGGGATCTGATTCCACTGGAGAGGAGCTTGATAACTGACACTATCGGCATGGCAGCGGCGGATGGCCGCCCACCATTGAGTCTGGTTCTGTCCAAGGTTTCTGCCTCTTAAAGGAAGTTTTTCCTTGCCACTGTCCCAAATGCTCGCTCATGGTGGGATTTGTTGGGTCTCTGTAAATAATATTATAAAAGAGTACGGTCTAGACCTGCTCTATAGGAAAAGTGCAATGAGATAAATTCTGTTATGAATTGGGGCTATATAAATAAAATTGAATTGAAATAAGTCAATGTTGACTTGGTTTCACACAGGACACAAACCCCAATGTCCTGGATGAAAGTCCTGTGTTGGTTTGGTTCCACCACCCCAAGCACCTCCCAATGTGGACTTTGTTGCTTTTTATACTACATCACCTGACTTCCTCCTTTGCGCCAGTCATAATTACTACGGCCACTAGAGGTTGCGGTCTAACAATAAACGTAAATAGGGGTCATAATAAGCTGCTTTCACAAATGACCTATATGTCAGTTTTTCTGGTGAGGACGGGCTGGCGTGACAGGACCATCCCGACCTCCATACCCTTACTTTCAGCTTTGCTACAAAAATTACACATTACTTCCTGCATTAAGACTGAACATTGGCACTGGACATGAGGTGAAGAGTGAAATTGTCTAATATGGACATAAATTATAGGGATACAGGGCAAGAAAGGCTATAGACTGCTGGTATTGTAAACCTTCATCACAGCTAACATATTAAGATTAATGAAGCTTTAGTTCACCAGCTTTGTTGTCACATTTCAAAGATAAATCTGCTGGACAGTAATCTCAGAGAAACATTATGAATATACATTATGTATAAATTAATGTCAAATATGCTTATTTGCAGTATTTCAATCACATAAAGCTAAATTGTTTTTTCAAGTTTGATAATTAGGCCTGCTATGGCATGTTTATGACAGGTTACGGTTTCTTGGTTAATGTCAAGTTGTCTTAAAAAAGACATCTCAAACGATGTCAACTTTGCATTAAAAGTGACACTAAATGACAACAGTCATAAACCTTCAATGTCATGGTTATGACAGTGTCATGTCACTCTTATGCACCCACATTCAAATAGTGTTAAAAGTGTTACCAAATATTCCTTATTATGTTTCTCTTCCACTCAGTACTGAATTTATAACTATTCACTGCATCAGACTTTAACCTTTTTTCTTTACAATATCTACTATACAATATGACTTTTTTGGTATCCTCACTGAATATGGTTTATTCTTCATATGGTATCAGTATAATATAGTGGGAAATGTTTGATTTGTATAGTAGTGTGTCCTCCTTCTATTGCAGTCTGGAAGTTTTCCCAATAAACAGGAAGCCGTTTGTCTCCCACAGATGACATCACTGGTGATAAACCACTCAAACTTGCGCCCTGTCAGCAGAATATTCATCAATTATTCAAAACACCCAGATCAGTAAGTGTCGCACCCACAGTGACGTTATACTACATGCATATTGCAAGGTTTACTGCGTATTTGGTTAGCTCCACACTGCACTGCACTCAGGTTTTCCCATTTGGATGGTTTTGTGATGTCATATCATGTCCGTATGTGCACTGTATTTTTCAGAAGACAGCTTATGAATGACAGCTTGTGTATGATGGTAAATGATATCCTTTAGCTTCACTTATTTATTAGCTGAGATGAAGGGTGTGCCCTCTCCCCTATATTTCTCACACTGCAGTTGCTAAAGTAGTTACAGTAAGAAATTAGACACTGCAGTTAAATGTGCTAATGATTCAGTTATAGTCAGCTTACACAAGGGAGGGGAGGCCTCATGGGCCAAAAGTGAATACTTTTGTAATGCTGAAAAGAGCCCTTTTTGAATAAAATGTTAAGAAAAGCAAGACACGGTTGTTGACTTGAGAAAGTCAGCACCAAATCTGACAGTTGAAGACTGGAATTGACCTGGAGACTGAAACTGACATCCAGGGGAGTTTTGAATCAAATGTGAGGGTTCAAAAATGACTAAAAGTTGGTTCGTTTGAAGTCATGGTGTTTTTCTATCTCCAATTTTTAAAAAAGGTTTTCATGTCTGATCTTTGCTTTAAGCACCTCACCATAGATAACGGGAAGACATCTGATAGCCTTGTTTGGGACTCAGCAGAATCATTGTGGTAAATCATCTCACTGATATATTGCTGAGTAAGGCTCATGCTTAAATGCAAGCACAGAACCTTGTGGAAGTCCGTGACTAACTTTGGTGTGCATGGAGGACTCACCGTTAACATGTACAAACTGAGATCGATCTGATAGGTGCTGATGTGCTGCAGTAAGCGTATTGTGTCATTTCTGGTCACCGGTGTTTGTGTTTTACTAGTATTTCTGCTGCTCTAGCTCATCACAGTTAATTTTGTTCGATTCTTCATTATAGTAACTAACTATCTGCTATACATTTAAACGTACACTAGTTCTGCTTAAGCACTCATACCTCTCCTTTTAACGACTTTCTCGCTAATCCCACAGTTTACACGCTATTCATTTTAGCTAGCTACCGTTCTTTAGCTTAGCAGCTAGTAATGGCTTCTCTCTCTCACTCTCCTGCTCTCTCTTGTTTGGTGTGTCAAATGTTTGGCTATTCTTCAGCCTCCTTTAGTGATAATGGTACATGTAATAAATGTAGTTTATTTGTAGCATTGGAGGCAAAGCTTAGAGAATTGGAAACGCGGTTTCGCACCATGGGAACTCAACCGTTACCTACTGTAGTTATCCAGCCCCCAGTAGCCGGTGCGGACCGACCAGAGGTAGCTCCTGTTAGCCGTCTAGAAACCAGGGAGGCTGGGTGACTGTCTGAAGGAGGCATAGCCCTAAACAGAAGTCCACCGTTCACCAACAACCTGTTCAGGTTTAAAACAAGTTCTCCCCACTCAGCAACACACCCGATAAAAAACCAACTCTGACTATTGGCAGCTCTATTTTGAGAAACATGAAGTTAGCGACACCAGCGACCCTAGTCAAATGTATTCCTGGGGCCAGAGCAGGCAACGTTAAATCCTATTTAAAACTGCTGGCTAAGGATAAACGTAAATACAGTAACATTGTTATTCACGTTGGCTGACTCCCGATTACGCCAATCGGAGGTCACTAAAGTTAATGTTGAGTCTGTGTGTACATATGCAAAGACAATGTCAGACTCCATAGTTTTCTCTGGGCCCCTGCCAAACCTGACTAGTGATGACATGTTTTCATTCCACCGCTGGCTGTCGAGGTGGTGTCCAGCAAACAATGTGGGCTTTGTAGATAATTGGTGGACTTTTTGGGGAAGACCCAGACTTATTAGGAGAGACGGCATTCATCCCACTTTGGATGGAGCAACTCTCATGGCCGGAAATCTGACCAAGTTTTTTAGTGGACCAAAACCATGACAACTCAGAGTTGAGACCAGGAGGCAGAGTTACAGTCCTACACACTTCTCTGCGCTTCCAAAACAGTTACCCACCCAAAACTCCTTACTGACGGTGTCTGCCCCCCGACCACTTAAATTAATAAAACAAAAAGTTAACAGAAGAGGAACTGTACATAAAGACCTAAACAAAATTGCTGAAATAGCACAACAAACATCAGATCTCTGTCATCTAAAGCTGTACTGGTGAACGATGTATATCAGAGTATCATATTGACTTATTTTGTCTTACTGAAACCTGGCTGGGTCATGAAGAATATGTTAGCCTAAATGAATCCACTCTGCCCAGTCATATTTATACTCATATTCCTCGAGGCACCGGCCGAGGAGGTGGAGTTGCAGCCATCTTCGACTCAAGCCTATTAATCAACCCTAAACCTAAACTAAATTATAACTCATTTGAAAGCCTTGTTCTTAGTCTTTCACACCCAACCTGGAAAACATGACAGCCAATTCTATTTGTTATAGTGTACCGCGCTCCTGGTTCTTTGTATCTGAATTCTGAGTTTTTAATCAAGTTTAGTCCTTATAAAGTAATTATTGTGGACATTGAAAATGATGGCCTTAGTACTGCGTTTATCTCATTTTTAAATTCGAGTGTACATGAAGCCACTCACTATTTTAACCACACTCTCGACCTTGTTCTGGTATATGGTATTGAAATTGAACATTTATTAGTCTTTCCACAGAATCCCTCTTCATCAGACCATTACTCAATAACTTTTGAACTGCTATTACTGGACTACACGCCATTAGGCAAAAATTCTTACTCTAGATGTCTATCTGATATTGCTGTGGCTAGATTCAAGGAAGCGATCCCATCTTCATTTAAATCAATGTTGTGTCTCAATATAACAGAGGACTCCTATGCAAATCGCAGCCCCTCCCAAATTGATCATCTAGTTGATAGCGCTGCAGGCTCACTGCGAACGACACTCGATTCTATCGTGCCTCTAAAAAAGATAATAAAACAAAGAATGTTAGCTCCATGGTATAACCCCCAAGCCTGCAAATTAAAGCAAACATCACAGAAATTTGAAAGGAAATGGCGTTTTAACAACCTGGAAAAATCTCATTAGTCTGGCAAGATAGTCTATATTTAGAAAGGCCCTCCGTAATACCAGAGCAGCTTACTACTCATCATTAATAGAGGAAAATAAAAACAACCCCAGGTTTCTTTTCAGCACTGTAGCCAGGCTGATAGAGAGTCAGAGTGCTATTGAGCCATGTATTCCTATAGCCCTCAGTAGCAATGACTTCATGAGCTTCTTTAATGATAAAATTTAACTATTAGAGAAAAAATTCATCAGGTCCTGCCTTCAACCGGTGCCAGCTTGTCTTCAAACACAGGAACCTTGGAAACAGCTGTAACACCTCCGAGACACATTATTTAAAGAAATAGTTACTCTAGATGGCATTGTCCTGGCCTCCAGCACCACCGTAAGGAACCTCGGAGTTATCTTTGATCAGAAATTAATCCTTTAACTCCCACATGAAACAAACTTCAAGGACTGCCTTTTTTCACCTACGTAACATTGCAAAAATCTGGCACATCCTGTCACAAAATGATTCCGAAAAATGTGTGCATGCATTTGTTACTTCTAGGTTGGACTATTGCAATTCCTTATTATCCGGTTGCCCGAATAAGTCCCTTAAGACTCTCCAGTTGATCCAGAATGCTGCGGCATATCTTGTTTCTTGCCTCGGTGGTAACTCTGTTTTGTTTTTGTCACAGACTCTCACTCTGCCGGTGATTGCAGCCTCATTCTGTCCTTGGGTCTCCCGGATATCCGTTACCACTTCAGTTACCACGCCACCCTCGCCATCTGGCCGATTTCGCCTCTGGAGCCTGCCGTCTACCCGGACCAAACTCCAGGCTTCACGGGTCCACCGCCAGGTCGGCTCAGCCCTACCCACTACGCTCGCCAGTCCTGAACCAGTTCATCTCATCTCTGTCCGCAGCGCCGCCAGTCTTGTCTCCGACCAGGCCTGGTTGAGTCCTCGGGGAGGCCACGGGCCACGCTGGATTCTTCGTTTGCCTACAATTATCTGCACAATTACAAATGTCCAACTAAACCCAGCTCTGTTCCGTGAGTTTCTGCATTTGGGTTCAGAAAACAGTCCTACAACATTTTTGAGGCGAATTGTAACCTGGCCTTTGCGGTTCTTCAGTTGGTGAAGTGGTTTGCATCTTGTGGTAAACCCTCTGCAGTTATTCTGGTGAAGTCTTCTCCTTATCGTGGTTTTGGTCACAGATATGTCTGAGAGTCTTATTGATGTGGCTGACAGTTGAAAACGTTTTTTGTTCACAAGGAAAAGGATTCTTCTGTCATCCACCGCAGTAGTCTTCCAGAGTCTACCAGGCTGTTTCTTATTGCTCAGATGGCCAGTGCGTTATATTTTTTTTAAGAAGATACTAAATGGTTGATTTGGACAAACCTAATGTTTTTGCTATTTGTCTAGGCCTTGTGGTAGTTTGCCACCTTATCTCCTCCAGCCCTGTGTTCTCTGTTGTTTTCCCCTCCCTGATGTGTCTTGTGTGTCCCCCAATGTGTCCTTGGATGTGTGTGTGTGTGTATGTGTGTGTGTCTATGTCACCTGGTCTGACTCCATGGGTTCCACACCTGCTGCTGATCACCGGCTCACTTGGCTTCAATCTCCACAGTTAAATACCAGGCTCTCCCACTACACCAACGTCAGATCGTCCACTAGTACGACTACTACGTCACAGTGCCTGAGTATTGCTAAACTAAGTACCTTCTACTAAGAGTAATTAATATCTTGTGTTAATCCTGGTTTTGCTCTGCCACAGGATTATCCTGTGCCAGTGATTGCGGTCGTCTCTGCTCCTGTCTGGATTCCTGTTTGCCTGCCTGCCTCTCCAATACTCTGCAGTACTTCTCCTCATCTACCTCTCCATGGAGCCAGACCTTGGGGATCTGTCCTGCTCTGTGTTAGTGATCACGCTGATGGCCGGTCTCTACCCTCCGCCACCAGTCTCCTCACCAAGGTTCCCATTACCTTCCCTGAAGTCTTCAAAGACTACGCGGAGGACTCCGCTCCGAAGATCTTCCCTTTTCCCCTTCTGCCTTGCTTGTCAATAAAGAGTGACTTACTTCACTACATAGTGTGTTCAGCATTGTGGGTTCACCTTAGATCGTACTACACGACAGGCCTTTTATCAGTTGATTTGTGGATGAACAAACAATGGAATAACACACACCTGTCCTAGGAACAGCTGATCAGCCAATTGTCCAATTACTTTTGGCCCTTAAAAAGAGTGGACTACAAATATAAATGTCTGCAATTCCTACACAGTTCATCCACTTTGGATGTAAATACCCTCAAATTAAAGCTGCAAGTCTGCACTTAAAGCACATACTAATTGTTTCATTTCAAATTCAGTGTGGTTGTGTACAGAGCCTAAATAACAAAAATGGTGTCAGTGTCAAAATACGTATGGAGCTGACTGTACATATAGATTAGTCAAAATACAATTTTATTTCCTGTTGCTCAATAAAGAGTACCTAAGGGGATTTTTGACAACAGTTTTTTCTAAGGAAATCACAAATCTACCCAACATCTCTCAAGAGATAAGGACAAGAGCATGTGCAGAATCTCAAATGACATCATCACTGATCCTAGGATGATGCAGATAATGGAGTAACATTAGGGAAACAATGGTTAAGGTAATTTTTGCATTCATCAGATTATTATTTTCATTTGAATTATGTCATATACCTGCTTGTACCTCAGCAGTGAAGCTCCAAAATGATCTGAGGAAAGTGTAGTGAATGTTGAAGAGCCTACGATAATGATTTGTCTACACAGAGTGTACCATCATGTTTAGAAGCAAAGACGATTAAACTTGAATGCCTCCCCAGTGAGTATTATTAACATTCCATTCAACAGCCATGTTTATTGAAAACACATTGATATCAGTAGCCAGTGGTCGTATGTGTGTGTGTGCGGCAAGTTCTGTGAGTTCAGATGCATGAACTGAGCTGATGGGGGATTTGCACATTAAATGTCATTCCAAAGGCACGTTAACTATCTTAAATGAGGGAGGAAGAAGATCAGTGCTCCCTCACTAAACCCCACTCGCATCTCTGTCGGGGGATTTGGACAAACAACCCTTCTCCTCCATTCTTCACCCCAGCTGAGGATGAACATTAGCTTGCACATGATGGACTTACTCAAAGAAGTGCATGTTCATACTTTACTGCTACTGACTACAGGAAATTACAGGAGCTGAGAGCAGCACAGAAAGAAAAACAAAGGAAAAGACTGGTGTTATTTTATATTTTCATATTGTCAACAAATCCCATAAAAAAACAAAGCCAGACTTCCCTACACTGTTTGTGGCTCTCCGCTCCAAGCCAACTGGTTCCTACTGAAGATGTGAATCTTTAAAAACACCTCACAATTATATAGTTTCTTTTTTTAAATGCTCAGTAACTTAACAGGTGGTCACTGTTTGGGGTGTTTGTCCTGTTATTTCCTGTTTTATTTTGAAGTGTTCTCTTCTCCACGTGTGTCTTGTTGTTTTACTTCCTGTCTTTGTTTGCTTTTCCCTCCAGTTTTGATTGTTTGCCCCGCCCTAATTAGTTGCACCTGTGTCTCGTTGTCTCCCCTACCTAAGTATATTTAGTTAGCGTTTTTCCTCCTGTGCCTGTGTGTGTGTGCTCCCTGTGGACTACCTTTGTTGGACATTCACTGGAATTTCTCAGCCACCCTCAGTTGTTTTGTCTTCCTTCATAGTAGGTAAATAAAGTCATTTTTTTCATTCCACTATCTCTGTTTATTAATTGAGTGAATGCTGGAACACTGAATGACCAATGACACAGCAGATATTTTAGCATGTCAGAGAAGAAAACAATTAACAATTAGCAAAACTAACAATGGCTGTGGTCCATTTAGGCTAACTGGTATGGCTTACTGGGATGCTTGACATTGTTGATATAAATAGTGCTACCTGTGCTCTGAGTCACAATCTTTGCAGTGAAAAACCTACATTTCCTATAAGGTTCAATACACAGGCAATAAATGTTTAAAGCAAAAGCTCTTACCAGAGGTGTCTTACTACAGAAACACAAAGATAATGAATTAATGACGACTGAGTTTGACTCAGGTAAGCTACTGAGCAAGCATTGACAACAGACAGTATTCTTGGTAATGTTTGCAAACTGGCACACATAGTATAGCCAATTTACCTGTCATTAATGTTATTAGCTGCAGCCCTGCTGTGACAAGGAGTTGAACTCCTTGAACCATTTTTAAATGAGATACACATGGCAATTTCAAAAAGCTCTTTTTACATTGTTACCCTTTGAGTTTTGAAACTGATACACTGGAGTGATGGAGATGTCAGTTTGAAGTGGATGCAACATTGGGAGAAAATTTGAGTTTTAAAGTCCCTACACAATCACCCACACAGGTGTCTTCACTAATTTTGTCAAGTGAATTTTATTTAAATAGCCCAATATCACAATTTGCCTCTGGGGGTTTACAATCTGCACAGCATACGACACCCTCTGTCCTTAGACCCTCGATTCAGATATGGAGACCCCCTCCAAAAAAAAAAAAAAAACAAACAAACTTTTAATAGGGAAAAAGATGACAGAATCTCAAGAAGAGCTACAGAGGAGGGACCCCTCTCCCAGGATGGACAGACAGGAAATAGATGTCTTGTGTACAGAATATGTTCACAACAGAAAGTCATACATGGCACTATACAATTATGATGACAAAATGTTGCTTAATGACGCACCGTATGGGCGTGTAAAGACTGTGCTTGAGTGATAAGTTTGGTGACCTCGTCATTCCAGCATATCTCAAGACAGCCTTCCTGCAGGCCTCCTCGGTGGGGTAGCATCCGGTGCAGGCTCCGCTCTCAGGGCAGCTCCTCTGCCAGGACAGGAAATGCATGCAAAAAATACAAAATAAAATTGTGTCGACACTTCCGGTGGAAGCGATTTTTGTGGTTGATTTATATTTAACTATTTACTTAGTCAACATTGTAACATGAAAACTATTAATTCCTTAAATGTAGCATATATTGATTTTTGCGTGTTCTGTCTACGTAGCACGTAACGTGGGTATCTATGCCAGTGTAGCAACATATATTGATTCAAACAGTATCTTATTTACATGTGCTATTGATTTATTCTGTCAAGATAGGACATATTCATAGAAAAACATAAAGCTTGTTGATTGAACAACTAGAGCTTAAGCCTCTCTTCCACTCAATGGTCCACTCTCATTCATAATTACCCTTTAAAGCATAACATATTCTACTGCAATCAGCTGATTTTATTGTCTACTTGTAGCCTACTGTCAACCTGAAGAGATACAGGCCAGTAAATATTTTAACTCTGCAAGCAATGTGGCAGACATGGAGGGCAGGAATAGTTAGTCAACACCATATGTATTTTCTTAAAATAATCCCAATATAAGGCTTATCTTAAAATACACTAACTTAGCTCTGTGTTCTTCATGGTATAATCAAAGTTTAAGTGCTTCATTAATACAAAACAAAGCAAAAAACACACAAACTGACAAAATAATGAAATGTTTTGCTGGCCTTTATTCAGCAAACACAGCATATCACAACAGTGCACTACTTGTTTTCTGGGCTCCACTCTGTCCTATGGAAAAGGGAAAGAGAAAAAAGGTTGTCTTCCTATAGCATAATTGCTGCACCAACAGTAGCATAACCTCTAGTCACATAAAATATATTATAATATATTGAATTCCCCAACTTTAACCTGAGCAGAGGTCTAATCAGCCAGAATAAGTGGAAACACCTGTGTGAGTGCACAAGGCCTTACTTACAATATCTGCATTACTGTGCGTAGCTTTAGATTAGAGAATATAGACTAAATTAGTACTGGACCCTGATTGGTGGAAAACATCAGCTCCTTTAATTAAAATGAGATAAACCTTTTGAGTGGAGGCTTTCAAGTTAAAATCCTGAAAACTGGCCTAATTGGATAAATGTTTGATTCTTTCTTAGGGCAGTCAATTAGACAAGCTACAATACATACACAAAAGCTAATCTCAAACATTTGTAACAAAAAAATGAGGGGATTTTTGATATTCCAATAACTGTAAACAGGGTCTCCAGTGATTTGGCATCACACTTCCATAAGGTTTGGAGACCCAGAAGAGACAGTGTATAATAAGACAATTAAAATCAAAGCAGCAGAGACTGATATTGTGACTTTTAGTCCCTAGTATTGGTCAAGCTCCAAAAACACTGGATCCTACATTTCCTATGATACAACTCAATAGCATCTTTCATTAGTAACTGGAGTTACATCCAGGTAACTACTATTTCTATTTCATACATGCACCACCCTCTAATGGGCGTCGTTATTGGTTAAAACCTAAGGCGTCTTAAGCAACAGAACCTCCAGATCTGCCAAATCCAGAGGCTCTAAAGGCGGATCCGCAAGGCTGTCGAGCACGTTCTCCTTGCTCGCGAACAGGTCGGCCAAACTGTTGCCAGATCTCTGCGACTCTGCCCATGGAGACGCTCCACTGTTCAGGTGAGCCCCAGAATACCACACGTAGGCTGCAGCCGGAGCCACGCAAACCAGCGCTGTGCGGTACCACAGCTAGTTGACCACAGCCGCATTGCAAGCAGTAGCAGAAATGTGCAGTATGTCATTGAAGAGGCAGCGGGAATGCAGGAACTACTTCAGACGCATCATCTTCTCCGTGCTGTGGGAACCACAGGTAGTAGCCACCGCCGTGTCCCTGCCCAGCGCTGGGTAGAGTGGAGGGAGCAGGCAGGCCGAACAGGTAACGAGAAACTAGAGAGGACTCCAAGGAAAATCTCAGACACTGCATGGTGACTAAGTTAATGTTTCGTTGAGTGCTGTGAGTGTACTCAAGGTGGCTGAGTAAAAAAAGGGACACGAGCAATGCATTCACTGGGGCTTTATAGGGGGAGGGTGTTACCACCCAAACGGGCGGTGAGTGCAAAAATTCTGTCTCAGGTGCCGGGGCGGAGCCTCGTGAAGGTAAACCAATAGTGAAGCCCATTATATGGCGGAGCACATTCGAAACAGAACGCAATGTACTAAACTGGCAAATGGGATAACCAATCAGCACACATCTTACCTTTTTATGTTTGAGAACTACATATTCCTGCTCCATTTGAATACAGCTGTAAACCTGTACTGACAAATGTGGCCTATGAAAAATTGCAATCCAGAAATCAGTGTTACATAATTGTTTAATATAAAACAATTTTACAACCAAACTAATAATGCACTGTATTGAAAATTGTACAAAATATGTATAAAAATATCATTCAAAATAACATTGCATATTTCCAGCATTTATGGATATTATACATAACTTTGAAAAGGTTATGAATTGATGCATCTTGGAATATATTACAAACACAGAGGATAGACAACATAATGCAAACAAATCCTAGACAAGGTCCTAGTTCATGTGTTTTCATGAAGTGAAATCCCTCTGTTTAACCCCTGTGATCTTCAATAATCAAATAAATATGCAATAAAACTCAACTCACATAGGTGACAAATCATGTCACCATCTGCAGTGGAAAATCAACTTTCACACATGAACTGTTTCTGCTGTGAAGATGGTTACTGATAGGCTGTCACCTTTTTTATAGTAGGTGTCAGTTCTCAGAAATTAAAGATCATACATGGAATAGCTACCAAAAAACATTTTTCAAGATACCAGTGATGCTGTGTTAAAACCAACCACACCTACACTTCTCAGCAGAAAAACAGAAGCTTACTCAGAAGCAAAAGCAGAAGTAGCATGACATATATATATAATGCTGCATAAAGCCTTAAGTGTGTGTGGGTGGGTGGGCGGACAAAACATGTGACTTTGATGCCAGAGATCTCTTCCTGTTTCCTACGAACAGTCAGCGTTAATTTACCCTAGTATTTTGGTGTGTCTTCATCCTACCAACAGCCAATATACCAGTTGCCAGGTCAACAAAATGTTCATTTGTGTTATGTTTTGCTAGGCACTGACAAACCGGTCGTTTTGTCATTCAGGTTTGAGGATTTGTTGTTAAATGTATTTTCATGGTAGAATTTTTTTTTACTTTCATAAGTTCCCTCCATAGCCACAAAAGACATTACAACTGTTTTCACAGACTGAGTAGTACTCTTCGTGATGACTGAACTTCATGTGTAAAATCTGTGTATTAATCCTTTAAAGCAAGGATTAAATATTAAAACATTCCAACACAAAAATGTGCTTTAAGTCAATTATGACTTTTTCAATGTTAATATTGAAACAAGACTAGCATCTCCCTAACCTTAGAAAGGTGCTTGGAGCTTGCATGAGCATTAATCATGCTTCAGCTATTCCAGGGAAAAGACATTCCTCCCCTTGCATCATTATGTTGATACAAAAAACCTCTGGCATTGAGTTTTCTGCAAATCTACTATATGTAGCAATGCAAATTAGTTGTATATGAAAGTAATTTTTTTAGGGGACAGGGTTGCCTCCTGACATTTCCATTAGGCCATTATTTCCATTTTTACATAAAAATTGTCAAAATCTAACTGATACATTACATACACGAACACATTTACACTACTGGAAAGTCTCTACGAATAGCAAAATCATCAGTATGTTGTTTGTTTCATCAAACTATTTAGTACTGTGGGATGTGATAAACAATGCGGCCTCTAGGTCTGCTAGTTATAGCTTTAAAATTTTATTTTTTGTTTAAACACTTTACATTTAAATAATGTAATGGTTGCACACTAAGAAACTGAAAAGCTGGAAGCTAAAGGCATAATTTAGCATCATACAGCACAGTTGTGTGATATCTTCATTCAGTAAAATTATATTTTCATCAAACTTGAAAAAAATGCACTACAAAAATAACAATAGTTGGATTGTCACTCTAAACCATTAGGATCAACAGTCTTGCTGGAAGAGTAATGGTTTGCACACCTGAATTCTTCCCACTTTAAAAGAGCTGAATGACTCCATACACCAGTGATACTTTGAAACCTCCCGGGCTTATTTTGACAAGTCAAAATGTACAGTTTGAGGACAAAAAACAGCAGTTTGGAAACTGGCATTGTGAAGTCTGAACCCCAGAGAGTTGTGCTAACCCTGTTGTTACTCCACGAGGCATTTGGAAGGATTCCATGTCTTCTTATGACATGTTCATCTTAGCAGTTTTAACCACTCATGGAATTTTAAGTCTCTCTTCTTGGGAAACTGGGACAAGAGCCATGTCCCATAAAATAACGAATACTTTCTTTAAATGGCCATGGAAATATGGTCTTTAGAATTTGTTAAAAAAAAAAATAAATATATATATATATATATATACATATATATATCTTGTCTTGCTCCTTGCAAAAGCATTGTTTCACTGCTTATTCCTGTAGTTGAATGCTTTTTGTCTGTGACAGCTAATATGATGCCTGCAGCAGCTTACTGTTGCCAAATCCCTCTACTGTACCTGGATCTGAAATAGCTGTTCTATTTGGCTCCATAGACCTGTTCCCACTGATGTATCATTTCTCTGTACAACTTCACAAAAGTAAACATGGTCAGACAAATAGTCAAACAGTGGGTCCAACAAAAAGAACACTGAAAAACAGCAGTTGCTGAACTGAATGAGCAAAATACATCGAGCTTCTACAGCAAAGAAACACAGGCCACAGACTAAAGGCCCGGTCACACCAGAAAGTGGCAAAGCGAAATTCATTCTCTAGTCTTCGCAAAATACTTTGTGACATTGGGGCTGTGTCAGAAATCACTCCCTTGTTCACTCATTCACTACTCCCTATGTAAAAGACACTCAGATTACTCATCAGTGAGCAGTAAATCAAGATTTCAGACACTTATCATCATCATTTTTCTTCACCACTCACAGGGGTAGAATTGCACAACCATATTTTTTGCATCTAGAAAATAAATGTGATGCATTGCATTGTAATCAGAAAGTAGTGTACATGCCATGGACACTTCTTTACAGATTTTTGAGGACACTATGTAGTGGATAAATTTACACATTGAAAATTCGGACACAAATAAAATGGCAGACACACACACTTACTATATATATAAAAATATAAATAATATATATATATATATATATATATAATATATGTAAAAAAAATATGGTTGTGCAATTCTACCCTGTGAGTGGTGAAGAAAATGATGATGATTAATAAGTGTCTGAAATCTGGATTGATGAGTAATCTGAGTGTCTATTACATAGGGAGTAGTGAATGAGTGAACAAGGGAGTGGACAACTGAATTGCACAATTGCCGGTGCAATTCAATTTTATTTTATTTTTATATATATATATATATATATATATATATATATATATATATATAAAAACATATATAAACTTTGTCTTTCACCCTCCGCGGGTGGTCTCATCCTTCGAGCTCGGGTCCTCTACCAGAGGCCTGGGAGCTTGAGGGTTCTGCGCAGTATCTTTGCTGTTCCTAGTACTGCACTCTTCTGGACTGAGATGTCTGGTGTTCTTCCAGGGATCTGCTGTAGCCACTCCTCCAGTTTGGGGGTCACTGCCCCGAGTGCTCCACTGTCACCTTCACCTTCCAGGCCTTCTCCAGCTCTTCTCTGAGCCCTTGGTATTTCTCTAGTGTCTCATGTTCCTTTTTCCTGATGTTGCCATCACTTGGTATTGCCACGTCAACCACAACGGCTTTCCTCTGCTGTTTGTCCACCACCACGATGTCTGGTTGGTTTGCCATTATCATCCTGTCAGTCTGAATCTGGAAGTCCCACAGGATCTTGGCTCGGTCATTCTCTACCACCTTTGGAGGTGTTTCCCACTTTGACCTCAGGGTTTCCAGTCCATACTCAGTGCAGATGTTCCTGTACACTATGCCAGCCACTTGGTTATGGCGCTCCATGTATGCTTTTCCTGCCAGCATCTTACACCCTGCAGTTATGTGCTGGATTGTCTCAGGGGCCTCTTTGCACAGCCTACACCTTGGGTCTTGTCTGGTGCGGTAGATCTGGGCCTCTATTGCTCTGCTGCTCAGGGCCTGCTCCTGTGCAGCCATGATGAGTGCCTCTGTGCTGTCCTTCAATCCGGCCCACTCTAGCCATTGGCAGGATTTCTTGATATCAGCCACTTCAGTTATGTTCCGGTGGTACATCCCATGTAGGGGTTTGTCCTCCCATGATGGTCCCTCCTCCAGCACCTCTTCCTCTGTTCCCCATTGCCTGAGACAACAAGACGGAGATGGGCGAGATGCGATAAAATATATATATATATATATATATATATATATATATATATATAGAACCCTCAAGCTCCCAGGACCCAAGCTCGAAGGATGAGACCACCCGAGGGAGAAGGACGAAGTTTTTTTGTTTGTTTTTTTTATATACACAGTGGTGTGAAAAAGTGTTTGCCTCCTTTTTGATTTCTTATTTTTTTGCATGTTTGTCACACTTAAATGTTTCAGATCATTAAACAAATTTAAATATTAGTCAAAGATAACACAAGGAAACACAAAATGCAGTTTTTAAATGAAGGTTGTTATTATTAAGGGAAAACAAAATTCAAACCTATATGGCCCTGTGGGAAATAGTGATTGCCCCTCCTATTAAAACATAACTGTGGTTTATCAAACCTGAGTTAAATTTCTCTAGCCACACCCAGGCCTAAATACTGCCACACCTGTTCTCAATCAAGACATCACTTAAATAGGACCTGCCTGACAAAGTGAAGTAGACCAAAAGATCTTCAAAAGCTAGACATCATGCCGAGATCCAAAGAAATTCCTGAACAAATGAGAAAGAAAGTCATTGAGATCTATCGGTCTGGAAAAGGTTATAATGCCATTTCCAAAGCTTTGGGACTCCAGCGAACCACAGTGAGAGCCATTATCCACAAATGAAAAACATGGAACAGTGGTGAACCTTCCCAGGAGTGGCCGGCTAACCAAAATTACCCCAAGAGCGCAGCGACGACTCATCCAAGAGGTCACAAAAGACCCCACAACAACATCCAACTGCAGGCCTCACTTGCCTTAGTTGCCAGAAAACATCTTGATGATCCCCAAGACTTTTGGGAAAATACTCTGGACTGATGAGACAAAAGTTGAACTTTTTGGAAGGTATGTGTCCCATTACAACTGGCATAAAAGTAACACCATATTTCAGAAAAAGAACATCATACCAACAGTAAAATATGGTGGTGGTAGTGAGATGGTCTGGGGCTGTTTTACTGCTTCAGAACCTGGAAGACTTGCTGTGATAAATGGAGCCATGAATTCTGCTGTCTACCAAAAACTCCTGAAGGAGAATGTCTGGCCATCTGTTCTTGACCTCAAGCTGAAGTGAACTTTGGTTCTGCAGCAGGACAATGATCCAAAACACACCAGCAAGTCCACCTCTGAATGGCCAAAGAAGTATAAAATGAAGACTTTGGAGTGGCCTAGTCAAAGTCCTGAACTGAATCCTATTGAGATGCTGTGGCATGACCTTAAAAAGGCAGTTCATGCTTGAAAACCCTCCAATGTGGCTGAATTACAACAATTCTGCAGAGATAAGTGGGCCAAAATTCCTCCACAGCGCTGTAAAAGACTCATTGCAAGTTATCGCAAATGCTTGATTGCAGTTGTTGCTGCTAAGGGTGGCCCAACCAGCTATTAGGTTTAGGGGGCAATCGCTATTTCACACAGGGCTATGTAGGTTTGGATTTTGTTTCCCTTAATAACAACCTTCATTTAAAAACTGCATTTTGTGTTTACTTGTGTTATCTTTGACTAATATTTAAATTTGTTTGATGATCTGAAAAATTTAAGTGTGACAAACATGCAAAAAAATAAGAAATCAGGAAGGGGGCAAACACTTTTTCACACCACTGTATATATACGCCTTTGTGCATTTTATTCTCAGGAATTGTACATTATTTTATTCAATAAAGAGTTATTGAAGACGAGAAGAATGAGCAATTTGCAAGCTAGCTAACAGAACAATAAGTTAGTGCACAGTTTATTCCAAACACGTTTTTTTACCATCAACTCCTGCTCATAACTGGCTGCAAATCATGTCTCTTTAGTGGGCTCTGTCTCCTCAAATGTCTACACTGTCAAGGCGTTTTACTACTGGTAAATGCTGTAAAGTCGCATGTCAAAATTCACCAAAGTTAAACTCAACACTAAAGATTTGTGCCCCCGCAAGCGGAACCACTGATTGCTGCAATTCCATTGAAATGAAGTGATTTTGCCGTGAAATTTTGCCATTTTAAATGCAGGTGTGGCTGAGCCTTAATACAGTGGCACACATGGTGATATTTTTAACAGTAATACAACCATCTTTGCTAACGCATAATTACAACATAGACAACACGGTACCTCGCTGTTATTTAATCAGCGTATTTCATATTACTAATGTTAATGTTTTAAATTTTTCAATATTTTAACATTGAGCATGGCTTCCTTAAAAGAGTCTATTTTGGCTTTATCATTACAAATGGTATACCATAAATTCTCAAATAAAATCTAGTATTTAAATAATGGAAAAGTCTCAAATAATAATCATGGCCACCATACTCACCACTCTGCTGCACTGAGTTTCTTTTTTAAGAGAATTACTGTTTTCATTCACTGATTATTTCTTATTATATCACTTTTATTCTGCTGTTTTGCCAATTGTGGTTAGGTTACTGGCAATAAAATTCAACACTTCCTGCAGATGCAAATTAAAAGCCTACCAGAAATGGAATGCTTTTAATGCAAAACAGTGCAGTAAGTTCATAGTTTCATTGATGGTAACTTAACAGTGATCAAAACACGGCAAAGTGGAAGTGACTGGAAGTAAGTGATGAATAAAAACAGTATTTTTGTTGAAGAGACTTTGAGTGGCAGAGTGGTGAGTAGGATGTGACTCTGTTGTTGTACTGATGGAAAGAGTGCTGTGGAAATTAAATTACACTGAATTTATCAAGACAGGTAGAGTACACATGGATGAAGTTTTGTGTTTGCAACACCAAACAGCATTAACAACAAATGAAAATGGGAGCACATCAAGAAACACAGAGGCATCTTACTTGAGATAAGATATACTTACAAAACATGGAGAAAATAGAAATTAAGGCCTGTCATTGATATAAGCCTGCATAAATCTGCAGTTGAGGTAAATAAAGGCCAGTATTTGAGAATTTACGGTAATCCACACACAGAGAAAAGCAATGCAAAATAAGTCTATATAATATTGGAAAACAAATATGATGGTTAAAAATAGACAGTGACAGGATTCTTACAACCCTGTATGTCACAGTGATGGATTAGCACAACCCCTGGTGCTCCATACACAATAAGTGATAGAAATATGTTTTTCCAACAGAAGGGATTACATGTAGGATGCACTAGAAGCAGGCTGACAGTGATATAATGCACTGCAAACTAAGAATGTTGTGGCTAGAGTGATTTCAGCTATGAAATTAAACTTAACTTTGACCAAACTTCCTAACCTGTTAGCTAACATTTCACAAGTTAATCATGTGAAAATGGTGTGTCCCATTGTGATGTATCCCAATTCAGTGTTAAGGCATGTACTGTACGTTTCACATAATTTGTAGATACAATCATTTCTCTGAGGCAGAGCTGCACTGAAGGCAGAAATAATCTCAGTGGTTGATATAAACCTCATTTGGTGAAGCCAAGGGAACCGCAGCATTCAAGCACAGCATAAGGGCAGATTCTTGTCCACTTCTGTTAATAATATGCAGTTTTTATCATAGTCTGGAATAAATTAATAATTATTAAATAATATTTGCTTGGTTGTTGGTCTGTTAGCATCCTGTCTTGTTAGCAAAGCCTTCAGTAACACTGACTTAAACATAAAGAGTAATTCTGGTAAAATAGGAGGTAGCTAATGTTATTCCCAATCCTAGTTCTCTTGCTAGTTACACAAAAAACAACACAGCTCAGTTACAACCATTTTTGTGCTCATCTGACTTACTTGGGGTTTGACTTCACTATTTAAACTTGCTATTCAAACTTTAAAAGTGTAAAGTAGCCATGTTACCCTGGTTTCTCAGTACGCTAGGTCATTAGCCTGCTGACCATGCTTGATCATGAATTCCATAATCATGAATCATTGCCCTGCCCATTTCAGTTTAACTCAACTAATAAGGTTATTTCTGCTTCCAGTGCAGCTGTTCTCTACACACACTTTGTCATAAAGGAGTCAACAGTCACACACAGCACCTACAGTAAATCAGTGATACAGTAAATCGCTTTCTAAAAACACTTGGGTGTTTAAGTCAATAGCAGGCTCTCCCACGCTGCTGTCTGATGTCATCAGACGTTGGGTCCTTTGCTGTAATGTTCCCTTAGGTTGTAGGTCTGATAACATATGGAAACGTCACAAACCCCTGGAAGCCCTGGGTTACCCCGTTTACCAGGATCTCCTGGTGGTCCTGGTTTTCCAGGAATTCCCTGGTTGCCTGGGTGGCCAATTCCATCGAAGCCACGAGGACCCTGAATCCCTGCAGTGATAAGGAAAGACAAAATAGGAGATAAAACACAGCTGTTACTGGTATTTCTGCCTCATTTGTGAAAAGAAAGTTAAAGGTTCCATTAAATGTGTTTTCTATGAACTAAAAATAGCATATGTTGGATCATAAATTACATCTACTCATACTGTGTGCGATAAGTTAATAAGCACTCATTGTCTGTAACGTGCCCTCACGTCTCCCTCACCCCACCTACCAAGCTGTCACTAAAAGTTCTCCTTAAAAATGAACTACAAACAGGGTCCACCCACACATATTTATTAAAAATGTAAGCCTACTACAAACAGCCTTGATGTATTTTTGTTAAAAGTGCACTCATGCAGACATCTGAAAGCTCAGAACACTGTGGTTAGGTTGCTTAAATAGCTGCAGCTCCACAAAATGGCTTAATGGGTGGAGATATTGCAGAAAACAGGCTGATAGATGGGCCTTTTACATACCTGGCTGTCCAGGTGGTCCTGGAGGTCCATGGTAACCTTCTCCTTTGCTGCCTTTGAGCCCTCTTGGTCCCATGTCACCTGGAGACATAATATGACTGCTTTAACAAATAGCATTAGAGCTTCTATAAATGAGCTGTCAGATTGAGAGCTGCAGGAACCTAAAGGCTATGTTACCTAATTTATTTGACCAAATTATCTAAAGCACTTATTTGGAGTTTTGGGTAACATTTATGTCCCTTATGGACACAGCAGCTTCAGGCTTCCACGTGGAGACATTGGGACACTGTAGTACATGTGGCACAACATGAACCATTTTAATAAGTTTAGTTTAACATCACTATCCAAACCATTTATATGAAAGTTCAGTTTAGGGAGTCTTTGCAGCCAGTTTAACAAGTGTGAAACCACAGATGACAAAATTCTCTGCAGGATTCATAGTACATAGTCTACAGCCATGCTAGCGGCTCTGTGAGGCTGGATTGTAGCACAGTGGTGCTTTGAGCTTAATACTAATGTCAGCATGCTAACATGCTCACAGTGACAAAACTAATATGTTGATGTTTAGCAGGTATCACATCTACCTCTGTGAATTAAGGTTTTTTTTCGACCAATCCAGAGTTGTTGATTGTTGGAACAGCGGAAATGCTAACCAAGACGGTTTTGGTGAGTTTTATGTTGTTTCTGTTGCGTGTTTTGATGAGTTAACAAGGTAACAAAGGGGAGTTACTTGGACTTGGGAAAATTTTAACACCCATCACCCAACCCATTCATGACGTCACTCACCAGTATCAAACCTCCCAAGTTGATACTTGTTTGGAATACATTTAATTTTATTAGTCATAAAGTGGTAAAAAAAAAAAGATAGCCGCTCATTTCAAATCCCTGTTGATTTCATTAATTTTTTAATAGGCCTATACTTTCCATTTCAGAAAAGTAAGTTTGGCTATCCGGCACATAAAACACACTTGGAACTACAGGATGACATGGCTACACGTAATTACGGTTTAAACAATATGACGTGAACGCTGCGTAAGAATTGGGAACTGAATCTGTTCACTGGCTCATAAAGAACCAAACCTCACTGAAAAACTTAAAGGGGTACTCCAGTGACTAAATGGATCAAATCAATGTGGCAGAGGCCCTAGTGTCCCTATAGAAGCTCCAAAATGCTGGATCTTACTATTACCACAGTATAACTTGATGGTGTCTTTCATTAGACCCTCTCTGCCTGGTAAATTTCCACTTCTTTCAAACTCCATGCCCCCAGTTTAAATGGTAAATGGACTGCATTTATATAGTGCATTTCTACCTTAACGGACAAAGTGCTTTACAATTTTGCCATTTGCCCATTCACACTTAAACACTGATGGCAGTGGAGCTGCCTTGTAAGGTTCAGTGTGTTGCTCAAGGACACTTCGACACATGGACAGGAGGAGTCAGGGATCGAACTGCCAACCCTCAGACTCAGGCTTTCTGATAAAACTCTAGTCCAGCTTTCAGTCTCTTCCCTCAGCGTTTTCAACCAAGCCTGACACCTCTAAAGTTGCTCTTCTCCTGACCTAACGAACGGAAATCATACACAGCAGTGGAGTGGTACAGTTTGGCATCTCTCACAGCTGATTAGCCACTCCCTGTCTTGAAATGGTGATAAATCAGAGACAGCACACTGAGATGGGTTTGCATTCAGTATCTGTTGCCTGTTGCTCTGCTGACTTTCACTGATTTTCACTTGTTTAATGATGTTGTTTTATGGGGTGCAGTGAACATCAACACATACAATTTGTTAGTCGTTGACACTGTTTTGATTTTAATCGTTGATGAAAGCAGCAATAAATTTTCTCCTAGCTCTTGTTCATGAAGTTGTGTTGTTATTTATTGTCTTATTTTCATCAGGTAAAGAGACTGACTGACTGCAATTTGGTCACACTTACAGACAGTGGATCAGACACCACTGGCTTCAAAAGGATTAAATACAGATAACATAAACCTGTCCTAAGTGTTGATTATTCCCTAAAAAATCCCTACATTATAGGTCATATCACCTTTGAGGCCTGCAGGACCCTGCAGTCCAGGAGGTCCTGGGTAACCGGGGGCACCACTCCTGCCAGGGTAGCCTGGAGTTCCCATGGAGCCTTTGGGTCCCAGTGCTCCTGGCTCACCTGGAGGTCCCTTCATGCTCAGACAGGGTTCGCACCTAGCTGGGGGGGCCAGGGTTTGGAGCAGTGCTGGAAGTTGATCTGCGGTGCACAGCCAGAAGATGCTGAGTCATCCATTAGTATATTAAATATAATGTCAAAACTGCTTTCATGACAGTCTGACCACATGGTACTGTAAGTACTGTTTTTTACATGAAGTAAAAATGATTAGATCTGTGTATAATCAGAATGGAAATTCAGACAAAGGACTTTATTTTACTTTACTAAGTTCATCTTGGGAAAGTGACTGAATATTTGTCATCCACAGCAAGACAGTTGCAGCTAGTCTTATAATATCCAGCCATAGTTAAAACAGGACACTTATTGTACCTGTAGTCATCCACAAACCAGTTATAGATTTTGATTGCCTATTTGTGTTATTTCTATTCAGTCTCAGTCATTGATACTGGCAACAGTTCTAATCAGTTCTGGCAACAGACATCATCAATGTTTTTCTTAAAATCTGCATTTATCAATATACTGTATTTATATTACTAATGAAAAAGTGACGTGAAAGGGGTTGCTTGTAGTGACACTTATCACCAACTCTACAGTTCCCCTGTTAGTAGCATTTGCCGTGTGTTAGGAGGGAGTTTCAGAACCTGACTTTCACACTCTGGTTCTCAGCAAAGTGACATAAAAACAAACAGATACTTACTACGCAGAACATCAGTGCAGAGCTTTAGAAGATGTTCATCTGAGGGAGGCTTGCCCTGCAACACACAATTACACTTCTACTGAATCAGCTCTGGGACTGGGAAAACAGGCTCAATCTGTGATTGAGTAGTCCTGCAGATTTACATTCTCTGTCTTCACGTAGCCCACACACACTAACAGCTGCACCCCCATTACTCCCAAACATAACTCCCCCAATCCAGACAGGAAATCACTGTTGCTTTCAGCTCATTTTTCTTTTTTTTTCTATTCCGCTCAGAGGAGATGGTTAGGAGGAGGTTCACTCACAGGTTTCCCAGGATATCCTGGTTGGCCTGGTTGGCCCGGCAACCCATCCTGGCCAGGAAATCCCCTGGGACCAACAGAACCCATGTGGCCCATGTCCCCTTTTTTTCCTTCAGGCCCCCTGGAACCTACGTCACCTGTCACTCCTTTCTGAGGAAGCAGGAGGGAAGACAGAAAATCTCACATTAAAAGGTGAAATTGAGGCTTTTTTAACAGTAATTTACTAAATTATGATATATATATATACATACACACTGATGAGGGTAGTTGTTATGCATAATTATAACATAATATGTAGTAATCAAATATTTTGCACTAAAAGATTCTGACCTGAATCCATCAACAACACTACTAAATACCCATATACACTGGTCTTCAGTTGAAAAAAGTGGTGTGGGGGTTTAGTTACTTTTTAACAACCGTAACTAGGCATGGCAGGTCTGTCAAGCTTCTTTGTAGTGACAGATTGCCTCAGTATTTAAAGAGTTTTGAGGGTTGTGTCTTTTTTTTTTTACCTTACATTAGCATCTTGTCCTGCTCTAGAACAAAATAACAAAAATTATATATATATAATTATATTTGTACTCATAATACTTATAACGCGAGGACTAACTAACTAACTCTACAATGCAAGACGATGCTGTCTTTATTCCCATGTCTACTACATGGCTCATCAACTGGGGAGGAAGGTGACTTAATGCATGAAACGTGTAGCTTGATCCTGTCTAGATGGTAACTCTGGATTTGCGGAAACTCTCGCGAGATTTAGGTTGCGGCAACAAAACTACTTGGTTAGGTTTAGGAACGCGCACAATGAAGAAACAACACGTACAAATCTCACGAGAGTTTCGCAAATCCAGGGACCCATCTAGACACGACCATGTAACTTCAGCCTCAGTCTGTTAGCACAGTACCATGTAGCCTATGTGGCCAAGTGCATATTCAAGACTCCTTTTACAGGGGTCTCGTTTTAAAACAAGTCAGCTGCAAACACTACACTAATAGACACCATTTTAAGCAAACTCATGGAGCTAAGTTAGCTTAAGTAGCTAGATGGCAATAGCTGAAAACATATGCCAGCGACAGTTGTCATTTCATATACCAATTAAATCTATACACAGCATTCCAAAGTTTTCTACTCTTTCACTGTTTTTCTGTTAGTGATCAAAAAGCATGCTAATACAGTGTGGACTTGTATTAAATGCTATCCTACAAATGGTACAGCACAACTAAGGGTGGATCTCAATAATTTGTGATTCTGTAGACAGTACAGTAAGTGTTTGATATTTCAGATGTGTGCGCCTTTAGAAAAGAGGGCTTTTGTGATGTATATTTTTGCCCAGGGGGCCAGATTTCCCCAGGCCTGGAGGTATTGGCTCCGTAAGTCTTCTATAGAAGCCGTGCAGGCTTGACAGGGCTTCTCACTGCGGTGCAGAATAAGACAGAATGGATTATATCTAATACCGCAAAGTCTAATTCGACAAACCTCTCCTTTCCTTCCCCTGGGTCCCACTTCGCCCTGATGGAAGAAAGAAAAGAGAGGAAGGGTGGGGAGGAAAAGAGAAAAGGGAGAAATAGAGAGAGACAGTTAGAAACTTCTGCTCACATATCAAAGGCAGTGTTAGTGTGTCAGAGGAGCTATGCTCGCCGCTCTGCATTGCTGATGCAGAACCGCTCTCTTTTCTGTCAAAACCGGTGGCTTACAAAACATTTTAAATTGGTTATTGTAATGCATTCTCTAAAGCTTTTTTTGCTACATGTTGTGATGTGATGAAAAATGCATCTGTGGATCTGTTAGTCCTTAAAAAACACCATCCAGTAGTAACATCAATTCTGTAAGACTTTTTTGTAGAATGAAGTACTTGGACATATATCTGAGGCTCTGTGTGTGTTCTGTTTCCTCTTTTCCATCCATACGTTTCTCCTTTCCTGGTCCAACAACCAAGCTTTTCTCTGTCATTCTCTACTGGGACTCGAATAACAAAAACGATGCATGGAAACACATTGCGGAGATGAACTATGGTGGCAACATCAGACAATAACTGGCTGTTTGGAGCTCAGTATGTAAATTACATGCTTAACATAAACACGCTCGCAAGCTTCAGGCTCTTGAGAGATGAGACCACCTGCCTCTTTGTGTCACGTGAACACACTGTAAAGCTGAATATCCACACTGATCACCAGCAGCAGCAATGGTAGCCAGTGTGGTGCCCATGTGTACCCCAGAGGCCTTATATCTCTTTGTTGGCCCAGGTCCCACTTTTGTGCCTTTAGTTGCTCCATCATGCCATTTTACATTCAAACAAAGATACAGAAAAGTCAAGAACTTCAATAACCCTTTTCTGTGATTGGCTGTCACCCCGTGCCTATACCGGATGCACTTCTACCTCCTTATCTCACTCACTTTCCTCCCTTTCTTTCCTCGCTTGCTCCACGCCATTATCACAAGGGCTTTTTTCCTCCGTTATTGTAGTTGCATGTTTTTGTTTCTGGTGACGATACTGTGCTAATGCATGTGATCTGCTAACGGCCGCCCCGTGCCACAATTTCTGATTAAGTTTAATAAGGTGTGATTCTGAATTTCCTTCTGTCAGATTCTATGTTTATCATCAGAATGAACTGTCCACCTTGACGTGTAAGTCAGCGTGGATGATAAATCCTAGAGGCGCTCAGAATCACAAAAGGTTTGAATAATATCTTCTGTTCCAAACTCAGTCTGCTGATGAGGACTGTGTGATACAATCAAACGCTCCAGCACAGGTTGACCTTGAGTCGAGATTGTTCTGTCAACTAAAAAACTATTGCTTTTCGACATTTGAGCCTCCAGATGCAGCTACCAGGTTTGTTACAAAGATGTGGTTTCAGTCTGTAATGATCTAAACACTGCTAGCAATGCTCACATTGTAGTCTACAGGTCTTTGGAACAAACTGCGCTGTGCGATGTGCACAAGAGTCTCACTTTTGCGCTGTAGTCTGAGCGCTGCATTACTCCCCAGTAGAAGACAAGTGGTGATGAGGAAGGAAAAGAAAACAGGAAAACAGAACACACCCTCTCCTGAACTGCAGTGCAGAGTCAAATGTATTTTACCGAGTAGGAATTGGGAAGTCTGTCTGAAGACAAAAATATGTCATATTCATTTCAGCAGTGACATACTTGTGATTCACTGCTGATGCATTTAGCCTTGAGAGCGAGTCACATGGAGGCTGGGCTGCTCTCAACACTGTGGAATTACAGAGTGTGAACATTAAGCCGCATACTGAGAAATACAATCGTTTTATCTGTCTCAAGTGTCACAGACAAGAATACACAACTCTGTCTCCACATGAGGCAATGTAGCTACTGCTGTGCACACACACACACTGACTGGATTCATTGTCTAAACCCCATCTAGGGATGTGAAGATCGATGCCTCAGTAATCAATACTTACTGATCAATTGTTAAAAGCTACTCATTTGGTATTGTTCCTATTATCAATTGCAAAGCTTGGCTTGGAAGTTGGAAATTGCAGATCACACACCAGTTCATATCATTGTGTTTGATTATTACTAATTATTGATGAGGATGATAATCTCAATGTGCATAAACATGTTAAATCAGTTATGCAAATCTGCCTCTCTCACCTCGTGAAACCTTATTTCACCTTGTTGCCCAGATCGAAGCACGTAACCCTCTTTAAAACCACCACTTTTTGTACACAAAAAGTACAAAAATGAACTGTATGAAAGAGCTGGTGACAGAAGCGTGGTGATGTGGAGACTACTCGCGGGGCTAGCTGTTGAACTCCTCTAGCTAGCGAGCTAACATGCTAGCCAGCCAGGAACATGCTAGCGCCAGTCAGTCAGAAGACATTTTGTGACAGTCGGAAAAGCACAGGTGTGAATAATCAAATGAATGATGGCTGAACTTTTTTAGCTGCTTCAGTTTCAGGCTCCTGGTTTTGTTCATGCCGGCTCCCTGTCACACTGTTTTTGCCTACTGGGACACTTGAATGGCACAGAGCCATCGTTAATGTGATCAGTTCCACCTGTGCTTTACCTACTGTGAAAATACCTAGCATGGTAGCAACAGCTCTCTGAGCTTGCTAACATGCTAACTATCAGTGAAAGGAATTCAGCCGTCATTAATTATCAGTTAGCGAGCTCATTGTAGACACAAGACAGAAGACACAAGAACAGTTTCCTTCCACATATTTTTTACAGCTTTACATATCATCATGCACTGTCACTATACAGTAAATCCCGCACGCTCAATGTACTGTATATAGACATGTATACATGCATATACTGTACATAACCACCCACTTCATGTATATTCATTCAGTATAATCATCTTTCTTTGCACTATTGTATTGTTTACAACTTGACTTGTATATAGACATTTTATTTGTGTTGTTGGTCATTGCTGTTTTTTATATATATTTATATACAGTATATCATTATATATACACCTATTTTTCCCATACTTGTGTACATAGTCCTGGCTATTCTTTACCTTTATTTGTTCAGCTTGGTTGTCCTTGTTCTTCGCTGTTATGTCTATTTCTGTGGATGTGTATTCCTTGTATGTGTTCACATACTTGGCCAATAAAGCTGATTGTGATTGGCTCAGTCGTTCGCGGGAGAGTAAGTTCACACAGTTTGAAGAGATGTATTTGTTCCTGTGTGGCTCACGACAATGCCTGTTTGGTGGAGCAGTTTCTGCTCCTCTGATCGTGGCGATTCCTTTGAAATGATGGTGTGACCACACTCTCGGACCTGCTGCCTGGCTCTGACCCGCCTCCTGCCTTCACCTTGTCAAAATTGCTTGCCTGTTCAGAATACCTTGAAGGTCTGTGGACTGACCACTGGTTTGGAGTTAAATGCCTGTCAGCCTGCTCTGCCTGAGTGTCTGCACTGGGTCCTTTTCACTGCTGCCAAGAACCTGAACCATGACACTATGATCCTGATGTGGTTGTTCTGAGGTTGAGCCTAAAACGCTAAAGGGGGCCGTGGCTTTGCCGTGAGGACCCTGAGACTCTGGAACAACTCTCCTAAACAGATTAGCTTGGCTAAGTCGGTTACCTCGCTCTGCGTCCCTGCAGAAAGTTTACTTTTTGATTTTCTGATTTTATATTACTGTCTGGATCTTTCATGCTGTTTCATTCTCCCATTTTTATTTTGTCTCTTCTCATTTAGTCAGTTTTTCCTTTTATTTTATCCTGCTCTGTACTGCTGTTATCTGTTTAGTCTTTTATTGCATTTTTATGTGTTTTCATATGCTGTCTGATTTTAGTCTTGTACAGCACATTGTAAAGTCACTTTCAGAGAGGTGTTATATTAGTAGACTTTCCTATTATCATATTTATTTTGTGATAAAGCTTTTATGCTGATTTGTATCGGGGGATTTATGATATAAATGATATAACTCAAGTTCTAACCCCAAATTCGGTCCTTGTAAATGAGGACTGGTGAAGATATCCTTCCTCATCCTCATGCCCTTGTGGGGACCTTTGGCACACACACACACACACACACATACACATTTAAAACCCAGTCTCTCTGCTAAAGCTACAGAAACACAAGCTTCGCTGCCACCCAGTGGCAGCAGAATGACTCTGTACTCACAGGTACACCAGGAGTCCCAGGATCTCCGTCTCTGCCTTGCTGCCCCTGCAGAGACACATCCCGATGAGCTGAAGCTTTGTGAGACTTAGTTTACATATGTGCTGGTGTGGCTTCATGCAGTGTGTGTGTGTGTGTGTGTGTGTGTGTGGAAGGGTGAGTGTGAATGTGTGCAGCAACGGTTGTGTCGATTTAGGTGTGTGTATTAGTGTGTGCTGGTCCATGTCTTCATTCTGTCTGTGTGTGTGTGTGTGTGTGTGTGTGTGTGTGTGTGTGTGTGTGTTTGAGTGGAGAAAAGGTCATGATTACTACTAGCAGCCAATAAGAGAAGCCCAGGAGAGCGGGGATAGGAATTGGCCAGTGGTGCCCTTTAACAAACCTGACTTTTTGTCTCGTGTGGCTTTCCAGCCACATCCTGCAGCACGGTAACACACCGCTCCCCGAACCAGCCGAATCAGACCATCCATCGCAGGCTTTGATTGTTCAATTTGTGACTGATGCTGTGTTCACAATGGTAGACGGACGATGTTGAAGTGTTCACGTGTCGTCGCCCCCCCCCACCCTTTTCATGTATTCACAGTGAATGAAACATTAGTTTGGATTGGTTTCTTACACTTAGGATGTTTAAGAGCGCTCCAATATCTTCTACTAAGTGCCAACATAACATAACCCCATCAAATCTGTTAGCCAGAGGAAAAACCACAGTGCTGGATCACTACAACAGTTGCTGCACACATCTTAGGTTGCTGTAAGGCTAGTTAACACCTGACACTGGCTGGACCAGCTATCCATAGTAAATGATGATCAGGTTCAAAGTAGTGCTATGCTACATTGGTTTGCACTGCTTAACCTTTAAGGATGTTACAGTAATGGTAATCTGGAGCTGGGCCATAGCTATCATTAACGCCACTGAGCATGCCCTCTGTATTGTTGCTGGGAGTTTACATTCAACAATGACACCATACACATGGTGGGATTTTTAAGGCTGCATCTGGTTCTTTTTGTTTGGTGTCTAGTCAGTTCTTTGGCAGGTGAAGGAATTCATGACCTCAGCATTTCCAAAAGCCTGGCTACTCCCCTCATCAGGCGCTCTGGCCAACCAGAGAGCAATGTAATGTAAACACACAAGTCAATATAGAGCCATAATTGTTTCAACAAGCCAAGTGTCATAATGTGCCTACTTTCAAATCTCCTGATAAAATTAGGTATTATTTGGTTTTATTTATATATAATATATGTACACAAATAAATGTATGTGTTGCCGTGCACAAGCACATGGGAAATATATGCCATGAAACAATGAGCCGGCAAAAGACAAGGTAGAAGAAGACTGCTAACCGATGTCAACAATTCTGGTTCCAAAATATCCATAAAATCAGCTTTGCAAATGATTTATGAGGAAGGACATGCACTTAACACATTCGTTAGACCTGTGTAAAGGATTTGAAAACTTCTTCTTTGGCCCCTCCTAGTGGTAGCATCAAAAAACACACTGCGGCACACAGCAATGCACACACGGTTCCCTCCCCCACGAAGACCCAACCCAGGGACTCATTTCAATGAAACCATTTTCTTTAACGTGAAGCCAGAGTATTTAATCACAGCCACTGTACTGGACTGATGTTTTGATTATATAGCATTAGAGTCATTGATCACTCCCTGTGCTCGCACCAGCTGCTCAGTTCACCAGCATGGATAAGATCAATAAGATCATTGACAAGTTCTCTCTATCAAGTTCTCTATATTAATACAGGAATTGTGTGACTGAGCTATGAACTCTACATACATTCTCATGACTTTCCAGTAGAAGAGTGAAGAAAAAGTACCTGGTATCCTTTAGAGCCCGTCTCTCCTCTCTCCCCCTAAAGAGACAACTCTGAACATTAGAACATGTCCACCTTACAGCCGGTTCAGGTCTTTCTCTTGACAGTGTGGCATCTAAATAACAAATTGCTGTTTGTGGAATTATACCAGTAAAATAGCATCAACGTCCGTACTGTACAGAAAACAGCGTGTTAAACAGGCTGATGCGGACTGGGCTTGTTCGTACTGTATTTATGTGCTGGCCGTGTGAAGGACACCCTTCAGCACTATTAAAATGAATCATGTCATCTAAGCAAAACATGAATAATACATTAACAAGTATGTATTACGTTAAGCTGTCAACATTTCTACAGTACAACATGTAAATGCACAAACTCCTGAAGTGTCGCCTCTGTTGCCAGTTGTAGACTTCATTAAGTCCAAACCAAACCAAGCAGGTCTTTTATCTTATTTTGGTCATGTATGTTATTCTATGAACGGGCTCTCACCTTGTGACCTTTGAACCCTGGCAGCCCTGTGGCACCCGGCAGCCCTGGAAAACCTGGCTCCCCTGTTGAGCCCTGCAGAGGTGAAATATTATGGGTGTTTGGAAATCAATGGATGGCATTTAAGAAAAGAAAAAGTTCATACGATGTGGTTTTCTTCAAAGTGGCCATTTGTTTCACACTAGATGGAAAACCGTTGTAACCATCATGCCTTTGTTTGAAATCCAACAAGGGACCATCTTCTTCTAGCAGATGAAAGGAAAGTACTTAAAATATATACAAGTGGTCAAAAATATAAAACTTGAGCAGTTTCCAGGTGTGTGTGTGCGTGTGATGGTCTATCTATCCCCTGTGACAACTTCCCCGGCTACTGCAGTGAAAAAGAATAATCAAGGCTGGGTAAACAAAGATGTTTGAGTGCAAACTCTTTTACTCAGGACATCGTCATTTCCAAGAAGCTAAAGTCATTCCTGCTTTGAAGGGTGGCACCTTCAAAATGACCAGTCACCTGTAGTTAGGGAGCACAACAGAGACAACTCAGATTCTTTTTAAAAACCATAATGGTTGACATTTATGGGCAGAATTAACAGCCACTTTTATGTGGGCGTCAGCATAGAGTAACTGGGACTGGGGAATAAAGGTGCAAATAGTGTACATGCTTACAGTCAGGTCGTCATGTGACGCTGCCAGGATTTGAACTATGTGTGCTCACCATCCGTAGAGGCTGCACAGAAGTGCTGGGTGGATGTTCCTCAAGAAAAACTTCCAGCACACAACTCGTG